>NC_142050.1:45122523-45274875 GCF_982192425.1 Myodes glareolus
ACCACCGTCTTGGGAAAAGGCTTCCTTCCTGGCGAGAGCGGTTGCTTGCATGTGTACCACAAAGCTTACGGTTTGTTTCCCTTGAAACTCTTTGCAGAGTGCAAGATGGGTTCGGTTCCCCTGGCTGAGAAACACTTCTCATGCCGCCAGGGCGGCCTCACTCATCCTGTGTGTGGTGTGGGTCCATGGAGCCCTGGACTCTCAGAAAACACAGCCACTTACTTGAACATCCGTGACAGTAGCCACTGAGTTCAACGTCAAGGTCCCAAGGAGTCAGGAGTGGCCAGGCCCTGCAGGGAGCACCTGCAGGAGAGGTCACCTAGGCTCGGCTCCCTGTGTAAAGTGCAGGTGACATCTCCCCATAAGGATGGGGTCTGACTGAGAAGCAGTCGGTGCTCAAGAGAAAGGCCTTGGGCCGGAGAGTCTGGAACAAACAAAACAGTCCGGGGACTGAAGCTGAGCCAGGCCCTCGACATAGTTCAGGCTATCTTTTAGCTCTTTTCGCTACATCCATTTCCAGATTTCGGGGGAGTGTGTGGGAGAAAGGGGTTAACTGGTATACATCTCTTCAGTTAAAGAAGCAGCCCTGCCCATATGCTTAGGGTTGCTGGATTCCCTAGATTGTATCTGTGAGTTCATCCGGGTCCTCCTGCCTTCTGCATGCTGGCTTTAGAACTCTGACCTCTCGTGACCTTGCCTTGTCATTTGCTCTCTCCATGCACCCCTCACTCATCGCCCTCGGCCCACGTATCCAGCCAGCCAGCCAGCCAGCCAGCCAGCCAGCCAGCCAGCCATCGATCTATCCATTCATCCCCAGCATCAACAGCCTCCCCCAAAACCTACCTAAGCCAGTTGAGAGAGAGGGCAAAACAGGTGTCCCTGCTCCACGAACTACAGCAGGAAGAGGAGAACAAACTCACGGAGCCAAGGAAGGCAAAGTCCTAGATCAGAGGGTTTAAGGGAGCGTGCTGTGCTCTCGTCTGGGATGTGCCCACGCACCCGGGGGGCCCAGCACGGGGAAAGGCAAACACCTAGGGAATCCGGCCTGGGCACAACCAATGCAGGGCAGCACACTCAGAACGGGCTTCTTTTTCGACAGAGGGCATCGGCAAGCCTCAGCAGTGACAGGGATTCTTGGTGACCGCCTGAACTGAAAATTCGACCAGAAATTTCAAGCTAAGTCAGGTTGTCACGTCGAAAGACACTACGGAAAGAAACCAGCCAGACTGACCAACCAACCAACCAACCAACCAACCATCCAACCCACAACAATCAACCCAACAGAAAAAAACCTCAGAGTCGACTTTGTTTTCAAAGATTTCCTAACATTCTAGGTTTGCAAGCTACCCACCCAATGAAACTCTGTTAGCTAGACTCGGGCTGCGTTTTGCTCAATATGCTTCCTTGTCAAGATCAAAAGCTTCCTTGTCAAGATCAAAAGTGCCCTCCTGGTAGGAGGCATGACAACAAAAACCTGGTTGTTGTTGGAGCAGCGGTTGTAGTTGAAACTCTTCTCCTTCTCCTTCTCCTTCTCCTTCTCCTTCTTCTTCTTCTACTTCTTCTTCTTCATCTCCTCCTCCTCTCCTCCTCCTTCTTTTCTTCTTTCACCAAAGAATGATCGAGGTGGTCAACAGTCAAGATTGTGATGGTTTTAATAAAAGGATGAGGCTGCGGGGGTTGACAGTGAAACCCCCTAAAGAAGCAAAGGCCAAGGCCAAAGGAGTGACTCTGCCAAAGGGGGCAAGGACAGGGTCAAAGAGACCATTGGGATGGTCGGGATGGTCCCGAAGTGCGCCAGAACACCAGCAGCAACAGCACCAAACCCTACCTCCCCCCACACACACACACACAATCCCTGGCTCTGTTGGCAAATTAGGAGCTAGGGAGCCCGAGGCCAAGAAGATGAGGTGGAATAAGTGTCTCGCCGTGCAAGGCGACAGGAAGGCATGTTTGTATGTTGTCTTGCATGTGTCGGGATTGCTGTCTGGTGGAGCGATGGCAGGCGGCAGGAGAGGCAAGGCGAGGGGAGGCGAGGTAATGAGGGCGAGGGAGAAAGGGCTGAAGGTGGGTGAGTGAGTGAGTGAGTGAGTGAGTGAGTGAGTGAGTGAGTGAGTGAATAAGTGGTCGGGCGGGCAGGCAAGCAAGTGAGTGAGTGGAGTTGGCGGTCCCCGAGGGCAGGTCGGGCAGGGTGTAGCAGTGGCAGTGTGTAGATGTGGAGGCGAGCAAGGTAGCAAGCGAGGGAGCGAGGAAGAGTGTGTTTTGCCTTGTGTAAGTGTGTTTTGCGAGGTTGTTGTTGTTGAGGGTGAGGTGCGTTTGAAGCGGTGAGTGTGTGTGAATTTTGTTTTGGAAGCATAAGAGCGTGGTGGGTGAAGTTGTGGAAGTAGATGGGAGGGAAAAAAATGTGTAGCCCAGGCTGGCCTCGAACTCGTGATCCTCCTGCCTCTGCCTCCTTCAGCAAATCCTACCGGCGTGCGCCACCACTACCGGCGAGAGAACGGCGCGACACGGCCGTACTCGAACCTGCCCCGGCCTGACGTCACCCTCCAAGGCACGCCCCCTGCCTGCCCACAACCACGCCGGCCCACCCGCCCGCCCGCCCGCCCGCCCTGCTCTCGCCCCCGTTACACTCTCACTCGCAACAACCTACACGCACACACACACACACACACACACACACACAAACTCAAATCCTCAACACCTCCTCACCACAAACAAACAACACTCCACGCTTACAGCCGGGGAATCCTCTTCACTCACTCATTCGCCCGCGACTCCCTCCGGCGCCAACACGACCCCTGCCGGCCGGCCCGGGAACACACACACACTCGCCGCCGCTCACTGCCCGCCCGCCCGCTTCTCGGCTCACACACTGGCCTCCTTTCCCTCTCCTCCACTCCACTCGGGCCCCAACCCTCTGACACCCAGCCGCATCGCCGAGCCGAGCGTCTCTCTCTACTCGCTGCTCGCCCTGCTCGCCCTGCTCCTGCTCCTGCTCCTGCTCCTGCTCGACTCCGGCCCGGTCGCGGTCCATACTCGCTCGGCAGCCAGCCGCAGGACACCGCTCTGGAAGCGCCCGCCAGACCCCGCACCCCCGCCAGGCAGCCTCGTGGGCGCTCAGGCACCGCGAGCTTCGCCCTTCCTCACTGGGGACTGGCCCACAGCAAAACCAAGACCTCAAACTCTCAACTGCCGCTGGGCTTCTTCTCCACCGGCCCTCCCACTGCCCACCCCGAGCTCAAGCCCTTGCCCCCCTCCCACCTCTCACCGCCCCACAGAACACACCCACCACACCCCTGACAGTTCTCCACACGCCCCCCCGCCAGGGAGCCCGCAGGCTCGGCGGGAGCACCACGTTCCCCATCCGGGAGGATCCCCGGACACCCGTGGCTTCGGGATTTCCACGCGACACATACTGGCTGCATGGCTGCATGGGTGCGAGGACGTTCTCGGGGATGGGCGAGTGAGTGGGGTTTTGGACCTGGACGGACACCTTGCTAGGAGCAGACAGGTGGCCAAATACCCGGTGACACGCGATGGAGGACACTGTGAGATCTCTCTTCCGCACCCCCCCCACCCTCCCGACCCTCTCCTGCCACATGTCCCCACGCAAGCAGGAGGCGAGGGGTTGGCTCGGGTTGGGGTGAGGGGACCAGAGCGGGAGCCGGCCTAGGCCTCCCGACACCACAAGGCCCAACCCAAGCCCCCAAGCACAACTCAGGGATGTCCTCCCATCTGGATCCAGCTCCTATGGCTATGAAGAGAAGCACACCCGGACCACCTTATCCCAGCTCACTCATCCAAGGCACCGTGCCTTCTGGTGCTCAACACCTCAACCTCAGTCGCCACTTGACCACTTTCATTCACGACACCCTGGACCACTTGGGATGACCACTTTGGCCAAAAAGAAATCAGAAATTCAAGGCAAGGCAGAAACCATTCAAAAAAAAAAAAAAAGGTGTGCTTGTGTGTGTATGTCACAGAGAGAGAGAGTTTGTGTGTGAGAGAGAGATAGTGAACAATAGAGAGAGAGATAGTGAACAATAGAGAGAGAGAGAGAGAGAGAGAGAGAGAGAGAGAGAGATAGGCAGAAGGACAAGCGGGCAGAAAGAGACAGAGAGATAGAAAGAGAGAGAGAAACAGACACACACACACACACAGGCACACATACACAGAGAAAGAGACAGACAGAGAGAGTGTGCCATAGAATGAGTGATTGAGCAAAGAGAGTAGCGGAGAGTGGGCGGAGTGGGGTCTTACAGCCCTAATCCCCGCACCCCGCTGGAGGATCAACTAAAATTCCATGCCATCTGGGTCTACCCAGTGTTCCTGCAGGATCCACGCTGGCAAAGCAACACGTATCGAGGCGATAAATGTAAACCAAAGGAAAGAGAAAAAGGGCCCAATGAACATACGAGAAAGAGGGGTCATGAAAGGTGAAGAAGCAGAAGAGAGCTGGGGGCCCGGGGAGAGGTGGGGATGGGGGTCGGGGACTGCCCCCGGAGCTGATGGCTGGATTTCAGCGGATGGAGACAGGGGTCCAGAGAAAAGGAAGAGAGATGGCGGTCACTCGGAAGAGAGCACGGTCTCCTGCCTCTCCACGCCTCTCTTCCCTCTCGTGCTCCTGCTCAGAGCAAGAAGCTGGAAAACACCCCTCAGCTCTGCTTTTCCTTCCTTCTCGTTCCTCTTCTTCTGGAAACCGGGGTCCGGTCACAAGCCCGGTCGCCTTGACTTCAACCGGTGTCCAGTATCAGGAGCTAGCACCTCCGCTTTGAGCGCCAGAGCCCCAGCCCACACACCCATGGGGACTCAGACTTGACAGAGACTTGACCGGGTTGGGGGTGCTCTGCAGACGCGGGGACCCGCAGAGTGACGATGAGAGTGAGGCAAGAAGGAAACCTGGTTCAGCACGACTCAGTTTTCCTCTGTGTCGTTTCAGACGTCGAGAATCTGACACACACCGGGCAATTTCTTGAGGCCTCTTGAAGCACACCACCGTCTTGGGAAAAGGCTTCCTTCCTGGCGAGAGCGGTTGCTTGCATGTGTACCACAAAGCTTACGGTTTGTTTCCCTTGAAACTCTTTGCAGAGTGCAAGATGGGTTCGGTTCCCCTGGCTGAGAAACACTTCTCATGCCGCCAGGGCGGCCTCACTCATCCTGTGTGTGGTGTGGGTCCATGGAGCCCTGGACTCTCAGAAAACACAGCCACTTACTTGAACATCCGTGACAGTAGCCACTGAGTTCAACGTCAAGGTCCCAAGGAGTCAGGAGTGGCCAGGCCCTGCAGGGAGCACCTGCAGGAGAGGTCACCTAGGCTCGGCTCCCTGTGTAAAGTGCAGGTGACATCTCCCCATAAGGATGGGGTCTGACTGAGAAGCAGTCGGTGCTCAAGAGAAAGGCCTTGGGCCGGAGAGTCTGGAACAAACAAAACAGTCCGGGGACTGAAGCTGAGCCAGGCCCTCGACATAGTTCAGGCTATCTTTTAGCTCTTTTCGCTACATCCATTTCCAGATTTCGGGGGAGTGTGTGGGAGAAAGGGGTTAACTGGTATACATCTCTTCAGTTAAAGAAGCAGCCCTGCCCATATGCTTAGGGTTGCTGGATTCCCTAGATTGTATCTGTGAGTTCATCCGGGTCCTCCTGCCTTCTGCATGCTGGCTTTAGAACTCTGACCTCTCGTGACCTTGCCTTGTCATTTGCTCTCTCCATGCACCCCTCACTCATCGCCCTCGGCCCACGTATCCAGCCAGCCAGCCAGCCAGCCAGCCAGCCAGCCAGCCAGCCATCGATCTATCCATTCATCCCCAGCATCAACAGCCTCCCCCAAAACCTACCTAAGCCAGTTGAGAGAGAGGGCAAAACAGGTGTCCCTGCTCCACGAACTACAGCAGGAAGAGGAGAACAAACTCACGGAGCCAAGGAAGGCAAAGTCCTAGATCAGAGGGTTTAAGGGAGCGTGCTGTGCTCTCGTCTGGGATGTGCCCACGCACCCGGGGGGCCCAGCACGGGGAAAGGCAAACACCTAGGGAATCCGGCCTGGGCACAACCAATGCAGGGCAGCACACTCAGAACGGGCTTCTTTTTCGACAGAGGGCATCGGCAAGCCTCAGCAGTGACAGGGATTCTTGGTGACCGCCTGAACTGAAAATTCGACCAGAAATTTCAAGCTAAGTCAGGTTGTCACGTCGAAAGACACTACGGAAAGAAACCAGCCAGACTGACCAACCAACCAACCAACCAACCAACCATCCAACCCACAACAATCAACCCAACAGAAAAAAACCTCAGAGTCGACTTTGTTTTCAAAGATTTCCTAACATTCTAGGTTTGCAAGCTACCCACCCAATGAAACTCTGTTAGCTAGACTCGGGCTGCGTTTTGCTCAATATGCTTCCTTGTCAAGATCAAAAGCTTCCTTGTCAAGATCAAAAGTGCCCTCCTGGTAGGAGGCATGACAACAAAAACCTGGTTGTTGTTGGAGCAGCGGTTGTAGTTGAAACTCTTCTCCTTCTCCTTCTCCTTCTCCTTCTCCTTCTTCTTCTTCTACTTCTTCTTCTTCATCTCCTCCTCCTCTCCTCCTCCTTCTTTTCTTCTTTCACCAAAGAATGATCGAGGTGGTCAACAGTCAAGATTGTGATGGTTTTAATAAAAGGATGAGGCTGCGGGGGTTGACAGTGAAACCCCCTAAAGAAGCAAAGGCCAAGGCCAAAGGAGTGACTCTGCCAAAGGGGGCAAGGACAGGGTCAAAGAGACCATTGGGATGGTCGGGATGGTCCCGAAGTGCGCCAGAACACCAGCAGCAACAGCACCAAACCCTACCTCCCCCCACACACACACACACAATCCCTGGCTCTGTTGGCAAATTAGGAGCTAGGGAGCCCGAGGCCAAGAAGATGAGGTGGAATAAGTGTCTCGCCGTGCAAGGCGACAGGAAGGCATGTTTGTATGTTGTCTTGCATGTGTCGGGATTGCTGTCTGGTGGAGCGATGGCAGGCGGCAGGAGAGGCAAGGCGAGGGGAGGCGAGGTAATGAGGGCGAGGGAGAAAGGGCTGAAGGTGGGTGAGTGAGTGAGTGAGTGAGTGAGTGAGTGAGTGAGTGAGTGAGTGAATAAGTGGTCGGGCGGGCAGGCAAGCAAGTGAGTGAGTGGAGTTGGCGGTCCCCGAGGGCAGGTCGGGCAGGGTGTAGCAGTGGCAGTGTGTAGATGTGGAGGCGAGCAAGGTAGCAAGCGAGGGAGCGAGGAAGAGTGTGTTTTGCCTTGTGTAAGTGTGTTTTGCGAGGTTGTTGTTGTTGAGGGTGAGGTGCGTTTGAAGCGGTGAGTGTGTGTGAATTTTGTTTTGGAAGCATAAGAGCGTGGTGGGTGAAGTTGTGGAAGTAGATGGGAGGGAAAAAAATGTGTAGCCCAGGCTGGCCTCGAACTCGTGATCCTCCTGCCTCTGCCTCCTTCAGCAAATCCTACCGGCGTGCGCCACCACTACCGGCGAGAGAACGGCGCGACACGGCCGTACTCGAACCTGCCCCGGCCTGACGTCACCCTCCAAGGCACGCCCCCTGCCTGCCCACAACCACGCCGGCCCACCCGCCCGCCCGCCCGCCCGCCCTGCTCTCGCCCCCGTTACACTCTCACTCGCAACAACCTACACGCACACACACACACACACACACACACACACAAACTCAAATCCTCAACACCTCCTCACCACAAACAAACAACACTCCACGCTTACAGCCGGGGAATCCTCTTCACTCACTCATTCGCCCGCGACTCCCTCCGGCGCCAACACGACCCCTGCCGGCCGGCCCGGGAACACACACACACTCGCCGCCGCTCACTGCCCGCCCGCCCGCTTCTCGGCTCACACACTGGCCTCCTTTCCCTCTCCTCCACTCCACTCGGGCCCCAACCCTCTGACACCCAGCCGCATCGCCGAGCCGAGCGTCTCTCTCTACTCGCTGCTCGCCCTGCTCGCCCTGCTCCTGCTCCTGCTCCTGCTCGACTCCGGCCCGGTCGCGGTCCATACTCGCTCGGCAGCCAGCCGCAGGACACCGCTCTGGAAGCGCCCGCCAGACCCCGCACCCCCGCCAGGCAGCCTCGTGGGCGCTCAGGCACCGCGAGCTTCGCCCTTCCTCACTGGGGACTGGCCCACAGCAAAACCAAGACCTCAAACTCTCAACTGCCGCTGGGCTTCTTCTCCACCGGCCCTCCCACTGCCCACCCCGAGCTCAAGCCCTTGCCCCCCTCCCCCCTCTCACCGCCCCACAGAACACACCCACCACACCCCTGACAGTTCTCCACACGCCCCCCCGGCAGGGAGCCCGCAGGCTCGGCGGGAGCACCACGTTCCCCATCCGGGAGGATCCCCGGACACCCGTGGCTTCGGGATTTCCACGCGACACATACTGGCTGCATGGCTGCATGGGTGCGAGGACGTTCTCGGGGATGGGCGAGTGAGTGGGGTTTTGGACCTGGACGGACACCTTGCTAGGAGCAGACAGGTGGCCAAATACCCGGTGACACGCGATGGAGGACACTGTGAGATCTCTCTTCCGCACCCCCCCCCCACCCTCCCGACCCTCTCCTGCCACATGTCCCCACGCAAGCAGGAGGCGAGGGGTTGGCTCGGGTTGGGGTGAGGGGACCAGAGCGGGAGCCGGCCTAGGCCTCCCGACACCACAAGGCCCAACCCAAGCCCCCAAGCACAACTCAGGGATGTCCTCCCATCTGGATCCAGCTCCTATGGCTATGAAGAGAAGCACACCCGGACCACCTTATCCCAGCTCACTCATCCAAGGCACCGTGCCTTCTGGTGCTCAACACCTCAACCTCAGTCGCCACTTGACCACTTTCATTCACGACACCCTGGACCACTTGGGATGACCACTTTGGCCAAAAAGAAATCAGAAATTCAAGGCAAGGCAGAAACCATTCAAAAAAAAAAAAAAGGTGTGCTTGTGTGTGTATGTCACAGAGAGAGAGAGTTTGTGTGTGAGAGAGAGATAGTGAACAATAGAGAGAGAGATAGTGAACAATAGAGAGAGAGAGAGAGAGAGAGAGAGAGAGAGAGAGATAGGCAGAAGGACAAGCGGGCAGAAAGAGACAGAGAGATAGAAAGAGAGAGAGAAACAGACACACACACACACACAGGCACACATACACAGAGAAAGAGACAGACAGAGAGAGTGTGCCATAGAATGAGTGATTGAGCAAAGAGAGTAGCGGAGAGTGGGCGGAGTGGGGTCTTACAGCCCTAATCCCCGCACCCCGCTGGAGGATCAACTAAAATTCCATGCCATCTGGGTCTACCCAGTGTTCCTGCAGGATCCACGCTGGCAAAGCAACACGTATCGAGGCGATAAATGTAAACCAAAGGAAAGAGAAAAAGGGCCCAATGAACATACGAGAAAGAGGGGTCATGAAAGGTGAAGAAGCAGAAGAGAGCTGGGGGCCCGGGGAGAGGTGGGGATGGGGGTCGGGGACTGCCCCCGGAGCTGATGGCTGGATTTCAGCGGATGGAGACAGGGGTCCAGAGAAAAGGAAGAGAGATGGCGGTCACTCGGAAGAGAGCACGGTCTCCTGCCTCTCCACGCCTCTCTTCCCTCTCGTGCTCCTGCTCAGAGCAAGAAGCTGGAAAACACCCCTCAGCTCTGCTTTTCCTTCCTTCTCGTTCCTCTTCTTCTGGAAACCGGGGTCCGGTCACAAGCCCGGTCGCCTTGACTTCAACCGGTGTCCAGTATCAGGAGCTAGCACCTCCGCTTTGAGCGCCAGAGCCCCAGCCCACACACCCATGGGGACTCAGACTTGACAGAGACTTGACCGGGTTGGGGGTGCTCTGCAGACGCGGGGACCCGCAGAGTGACGATGAGAGTGAGGCAAGAAGGAAACCTGGTTCAGCACGACTCAGTTTTCCTCTGTGTCGTTTCAGACGTCGAGAATCTGACACACACCGGGCAATTTCTTGAGGCCTCTTGAAGCACACCACCGTCTTGGGAAAAGGCTTCCTTCCTGGCGAGAGCGGTTGCTTGCATGTGTACCACAAAGCTTACGGTTTGTTTCCCTTGAAACTCTTTGCAGAGTGCAAGAGGGGTTCGGTTCCCCTGGCTGAGAAACACTTCTCATGCCGCCAGGGCGGCCTCACTCATCCTGTGTGTGGTGTGGGTCCATGGAGCCCTGGACTCTCAGAAAACACAGCCACTTACTTGAACATCCGTGACAGTAGCCACTGAGTTCAACGTCAAGGTCCCAAGGAGTCAGGAGTGGCCAGGCCCTGCAGGGAGCACCTGCAGGAGAGGTCACCTAGGCTCGGCTCCCTGTGTAAAGTGCAGGTGACATCTCCCCATAAGGATGGGGTCTGACTGAGAAGCAGTCGGTGCTCAAGACAAAGGCCTTGGGCCGGAGAGTCTGGAACAAACAAAACAGTCCGGGGACTGAAGCTGAGCCAGGCCCTCGACATAGTTCAGGCTATCTTTTAGCTCTTTTCGCTACATCCATTTCCAGATTTCGGGGGAGTGTGTGGGAGAAAGGGGTTAACTGGTATACATCTCTTCAGTTAAAGAAGCAGCCCTGCCCATATGCTTAGGGTTGCTGGATTCCCTAGGTTGTATCTGTGAGTTCATCCGGGTCCTCCTGCCTTCTGCATGCTGGCTTTAGAACTCTGACCTCTCGTGACCTTGCCTTGTCATTTGCTCTCTCCATGCACCCCTCACTCATCGCCCTCTGCCCACGTATCCAGCCAGCCAGCCAGCCAGCCAGCCAGCCAGCCAGCCAGCCAGCCATCGATCTATCCATTCATCCCCAGCATCAACAGCCTCCCCCAAAACCTACCTAAGCCAGTTGAGAGAGAGGGCAAAACAGGTGTCCCTGCTCCACGAACTACAGCAGGAAGAGGAGAACAAACTCACGGAGCCAAGGAAGGCCAAGTCCTAGATCAGAGGCTTTAAGGGAGCGTGCTGTGCTCTCGTCTGGGATGTGCCCACGCACCCGGGGGGCCCAGCACGGGGAAAGGCAAACACCTAGGGAATCCGGCCTGGGCACAACCAATGCAGGGCAGCACACTCAGAACGGGCTTCTTTTTCGACAGAGGGCATCGGCAAGCCTCAGCAGTGACAGGGATTCTTGGTGACCGCCTGAACTGAAAATTCGACCAGAAATTTCAAGCTAAGTCAGGTTGTCACGTCGAAAGACACTACGGAAAGAAACCAGCCAGACTGACCAACCAACCAACCAACCAACCAACCATCCAACCCACAACAATCAACCCAACAGAAAAAAACCTCAGAGTCGACTTTGTTTTCAAAGATTTCCTAACATTCTAGGTTTGCAAGCTACCCACCCAATGAAACTCTGTTAGCTAGACTCGGGCTGCGTTTTGCTCAATATGCTTCCTTGTCAAGATCAAAAGCTTCCTTGTCAAGATCAAAAGTGCCCTCCTGGTAGGAGGCATGACAACAAAAACCTGGTTGTTGTTGGAGCAGCGGTTGTAGTTGAAACTCTTCTCCTTCTCCTTCTCCTTCTCCTTCTCCTTCTTCTTCTTCTTCTACTTCTTCTTCTTCATCTCCTCCTCCTCTCCTCCTCCTTCTTCTTTTCTTCTTTCACCAAAGAATGATCGAGGTGGTCAACAGTCAAGATTGTGATGGTTTTAATAAAAGGATGAGGCTGCGGGGGTTGACAGTGAAACCCCCTAAAGAAGCAAAGGCCAAGGCCAAAGGAGTGACTCTGCCAAAGGGGGCAAGGACAGGGCCAAAGAGACCATTGGGATGGTCGGGATGGTCCCGAAGTACGCCAGACCACCAGCAGCAACAGCACCAAGCCCTACCTCCCCCCCACACACACACAATCCCGGGCTCTGTTGGCAAATTAGGAGCTAGGGAGCCCGAGGCCAAGAAGATGAGGTGGAATAAGTGTCTCGCCAGGCGAGGCGACAGGAAGGCATGTTTGTGTGTTGTCTTGCATGTGTCGGGATTGCTGTCTGGTGGAGCGATGGCAGGCGGCAGGAGAGGCAAGGCGAGGGGAGGCGAGGTAATGAGGGCGAGGGAGAAAGGGCTGAAGGTGGGTGAGTGAGTGAGTGAGTGAGTGAGTGAGTGAGTGAGTGAGTGAGTGAATAAGTGGTCGGGCGGGCAGGCAAGCAAGTGAGTGAGTGGAGTTGGCGGTCCCCGAGGGCAGGTCGGGCAGGGTGTAGCAGTGGCAGTGTGTAGATGTGGAGGCGAGCAAGGTAGCAAGCGAGGGAGCGAGGAAGAGTGTGTTTTGCCTTGTGTAAGTGTGTTTTGCGAGGTTGTTGTTGTTGAGGGTGAGGTGCGTTTGAAGCGGTGAGTGTGTGTGAATTTTGTTTTGGAAGCATAAGAGCGTGGTGGGTGAAGTTGTGGAAGTAGATGGGAGGGAAAAAAATGTGTAGCCCAGGCTGGCCTCGAACTCGTGATCCTCCTGCCTCTGCCTCCTTCAGCAAATCCTACCGGCGTGCGCCACCACTACCGGCGAGAGAACGGCGCGACACGGCCGTACTCGAACCTGCCCCGGCCTGACGTCACCCTCCAAGGCACGCCCCCTGCCTGCCCACAACCACGCCGGCCCACCCGCCCGCCCGCCCGCCCGCCCTGCTCTCGCCCCCGTTACACTCTCACTCGCAACAACCTACACGCACACACACACACACACACACACACACACAAACTCAAATCCTCAACACCTCCTCACCACAAACAAACAACACTCCACGCTTACAGCCGGGGAATCCTCTTCACTCACTCATTCGCCCGCGACTCCCTCCGGCGCCAACACGACCCCTGCCGGCCGGCCCGGGAACACACACACACTCGCCGCCGCTCACTGCCCGCCCGCCCGCTTCTCGGCTCACACACTGGCCTCCTTTCCCTCTCCTCCACTCCACTCGGGCCCCAACCCTCTGACACCCAGCCGCATCGCCGAGCCGAGCGTCTCTCTCTACTCGCTGCTCGCCCTGCTCGCCCTGCTCCTGCTCCTGCTCCTGCTCGACTCCGGCCCGGTCGCGGTCCATACTCGCTCGGCAGCCAGCCGCAGGACACCGCTCTGGAAGCGCCCGCCAGACCCCGCACCCCCGCCAGGCAGCCTCGTGGGCGCTCAGGCACCGCGAGCTTCGCCCTTCCTCACTGGGGACTGGCCCACAGCAAAACCAAGACCTCAAACTCTCAACTGCCGCTGGGCTTCTTCTCCACCGGCCCTCCCACTGCCCACCCCGAGCTCAAGCCCTTGCCCCCCTCCCCCCTCTCACCGCCCCACAGAACACACCCACCACACCCCTGACAGTTCTCCACACGCCCCCCCGGCAGGGAGCCCGCAGGCTCGGCGGGAGCACCACGTTCCCCATCCGGGAGGATCCCCGGACACCCGTGGCTTCGGGATTTCCACGCGACACATACTGGCTGCATGGCTGCATGGGTGCGAGGACGTTCTCGGGGATGGGCGAGTGAGTGGGGTTTTGGACCTGGACGGACACCTTGCTAAGAGCAGACAGGTGGCCAAATACCCGGTGACACGCGATGGAGGACACTGTGAGATCTCTCTTCCGCACCCCCCCCCACCCTCCCGACCCTCTCCTGCCACATGTCCCCACGCAAGCAGGAGGCGAGGGGTTGGCTCGGGTTGGGGTGAGGGGACCAGAGCGGGAGCCGGCCTAGGCCTCCCGACACCACAAGGCCCAACCCAAGCCCCCAAGCACAACTCAGGGATGTCCTCCCATCTGGATCCAGCTCCTATGGCTATGAAGAGAAGCACACCCGGACCACCTTATCCCAGCTCACTCATCCAAGGCACCGTGCCTTCTGGTGCTCAACACCTCAACCTCAGTCGCCACTTGACCACTTTCATTCACGACACCCTGGACCACTTGGGATGACCACTTTGGCCAAAAAGAAATCAGAAATTCAAGGCAAGGCAGAAACCATTCAAAAAAAAAAAAAAAGGTGTGCTTGTGTGTGTATGTCACAGAGAGAGAGAGTTTGTGTGTGAGAGAGAGATAGTGAACAATAGAGAGAGAGATAGTGAACAATAGAGAGAGAGAGAGAGAGAGAGAGAGAGAGAGAGAGAGATAGGCAGAAGGACAAGCGGGCAGAAAGAGACAGAGAGATAGAAAGAGAGAGAGAAACAGACACACACACACACACAGGCACACATACACAGAGAAAGAGACAGACAGAGAGAGTGTGCCATAGAATGAGTGATTGAGCAAAGAGAGTAGCGGAGAGTGGGCGGAGTGGGGTCTTACAGCCCTAATCCCCGCACCCCGCTGGAGGATCAACTAAAATTCCATGCCATCTGGGTCTACCCAGTGTTCCTGCAGGATCCACGCTGGCAAAGCAACACGTATCGAGGCGATAAATGTAAACCAAAGGAAAGAGAAAAAGGGCCCAATGAACATACGAGAAAGAGGGGTCATGAAAGGTGAAGAAGCAGAAGAGAGCTGGGGGCCCGGGGAGAGGTGGGGATGGGGGTCGGGGACTGCCCCCGGAGCTGATGGCTGGATTTCAGCGGATGGAGACAGGGGTCCAGAGAAAAGGAAGAGAGATGGCGGTCACTCGGAAGAGAGCACGGTCTCCTGCCTCTCCACGCCTCTCTTCCCTCTCGTGCTCCTGCTCAGAGCAAGAAGCTGGAAAACACCCCTCAGCTCTGCTTTTCCTTCCTTCTCGTTCCTCTTCTTCTGGAAACCGGGGTCCGGTCACAAGCCCGGTCGCCTTGACTTCAACCGGTGTCCAGTATCAGGAGCTAGCACCTCCGCTTTGAGCGCCAGAGCCCCAGCCCACACACCCATGGGGACTCAGACTTGACAGAGACTTGACCGGGTTGGGGGTGCTCTGCAGACGCGGGGACCCGCAGAGTGACGATGAGAGTGAGGCAAGAAGGAAACCTGGTTCAGCACGACTCAGTTTTCCTCTGTGTCGTTTCAGACGTCGAGAATCTGACACACACCGGGCAATTTCTTGAGGCCTCTTGAAGCACACCACCGTCTTGGGAAAAGGCTTCCTTCCTGGCGAGAGCGGTTGCTTGCATGTGTACCACAAAGCTTACGGTTTGTTTCCCTTGAAACTCTTTGCAGAGTGCAAGAGGGGTTCGGTTCCCCTGGCTGAGAAACACTTCTCATGCCGCCAGGGCGGCCTCACTCATCCTGTGTGTGGTGTGGGTCCATGGAGCCCTGGACTCTCAGAAAACACAGCCACTTACTTGAACATCCGTGACAGTAGCCACTGAGTTCAACGTCAAGGTCCCAAGGAGTCAGGAGTGGCCAGGCCCTGCAGGGAGCACCTGCAGGAGAGGTCACCTAGGCTCGGCTCCCTGTGTAAAGTGCAGGTGACATCTCCCCATAAGGATGGGGTCTGACTGAGAAGCAGTCGGTGCTCAAGACAAAGGCCTTGGGCCGGAGAGTCTGGAACAAACAAAACAGTCCGGGGACTGAAGCTGAGCCAGGCCCTCGACATAGTTCAGGCTATCTTTTAGCTCTTTTCGCTACATCCATTTCCAGATTTCGGGGGAGTGTGTGGGAGAAAGGGGTTAACTGGTATACATCTCTTCAGTTAAAGAAGCAGCCCTGCCCATATGCTTAGGGTTGCTGGATTCCCTAGGTTGTATCTGTGAGTTCATCCGGGTCCTCCTGCCTTCTGCATGCTGGCTTTAGAACTCTGACCTCTCGTGACCTTGCCTTGTCATTTGCTCTCTCCATGCACCCCTCACTCATCGCCCTCTGCCCACGTATCCAGCCAGCCAGCCAGCCAGCCAGCCAGCCAGCCAGCCAGCCAGCCATCGATCTATCCATTCATCCCCAGCATCAACAGCCTCCCCCAAAACCTACCTAAGCCAGTTGAGAGAGAGGGCAAAACAGGTGTCCCTGCTCCACGAACTACAGCAGGAAGAGGAGAACAAACTCACGGAGCCAAGGAAGGCAAAGTCCTAGATCAGAGGCTTTAAGGGAGCGTGCTGTGCTCTCGTCTGGGATGTGCCCACGCACCCGGGGGGCCCAGCACGGGGAAAGGCAAACACCTAGGGAATCCGGCCTGGGCACAACCAATGCAGGGCAGCACACTCAGAACGGGCTTCTTTTTCGACAGAGGGCATCGGCAAGCCTCAGCAGTGACAGGGATTCTTGGTGACCGCCTGAACTGAAAATTCGACCAGAAATTTCAAGCTAAGTCAGGTTGTCACGTCGAAAGACACTACGGAAAGAAACCAGCCAGACTGACCAACCAACCAACCAACCAACCAACCATCCAACCCACAACAATCAACCCAACAGAAAAAAACCTCAGAGTCGACTTTGTTTTCAAAGATTTCCTAACATTCTAGGTTTGCAAGCTACCCACCCAATGAAACTCTGTTAGCTAGACTCGGGCTGCGTTTTGCTCAATATGCTTCCTTGTCAAGATCAAAAGCTTCCTTGTCAAGATCAAAAGTGCCCTCCTGGTAGGAGGCATGACAACAAAAACCTGGTTGTTGTTGGAGCAGCGGTTGTAGTTGAAACTCTTCTCCTTCTCCTTCTCCTTCTCCTTCTCCTTCTTCTTCTTCTTCTACTTCTTCTTCTTCATCTCCTCCTCCTCTCCTCCTCCTTCTTCTTTTCTTCTTTCACCAAAGAATGATCGAGGTGGTCAACAGTCAAGATTGTGATGGTTTTAATAAAAGGATGAGGCTGCGGGGGTTGACAGTGAAACCCCCTAAAGAAGCAAAGGCCAAGGCCAAAGGAGTGACTCTGCCAAAGGGGGCAAGGACAGGGCCAAAGAGACCATTGGGATGGTCGGGATGGTCCCGAAGTACGCCAGACCACCAGCAGCAACAGCACCAAGCCCTACCTCCCCCCCACACACACACAATCCCGGGCTCTGTTGGCAAATTAGGAGCTAGGGAGCCCGAGGCCAAGAAGATGAGGTGGAATAAGTGTCTCGCCAGGCGAGGCGACAGGAAGGCATGTTTGTGTGTTGTCTTGCATGTGTCGGGATTGCTGTCTGGTGGAGCGATGGCAGGCGGCAGGCGGCAGGCGAGGCAAGGCGAGGGGAGGCGAGGTAATGAGGGCGAGGGAGAAAGGGCTGAAGGTGGGTGAGTGAGTGAGTGAGTGAGTGAGTGAGTGAGTGAATGAGTGGTCGGGCGGGCAGGCAAGCAAGTGAGTGAGTGGAGTTGGCGGTCCCCGAGGGCAGGTCGGGCAGGGTGTAGCAGTGGCAGTGTGTAGATGTGGAGGCGAGCAAGGTAGCAAGCGAGGGAGCGAGGAAGAGTGTGTTTTGCCTTGTGTAAGTGTGTTTTGCGAGGTTGTTGTTGTTGAGGGTGAGGTGCGTTTGAAGCGGTGAGTGTGTGTGAATTTTGTTTTGGAAGCATAAGAGCGTGGTGGGTGAAGTTGTGGAAGTAGATGGGAGGGAAAAAAATGTGTAGCCCAGGCTGGCCTCGAACTCGTGATCCTCCTGCCTCTGCCTCCTTCAACAAATCCTACCGGCGTGCGCCACAACTACCGGCGAGAGAACGGCGCGACACGGCCGTACTCGAACCTGCCCCGGCCTGACGTCACCCTCCAAGGCACGCCCCCTGCCTGCCCACAAACACGCCGGCCCACCCGCCCGCCCGCCCGCCCTGCTCTCGCCCCCGTTACACTCTCACTCGCAACAACCTACACGCACACACACACACACACACACACACACACACACACAAACTCAAATCCTCAACACCTCCTCACCACAAACAAACAACACTCCACGCTTACAGCCGGGGAATCCTCTTCACTCACTCATTCGCCCGCGACTCCCTCCGGCGCCAACACGACCCCTGCCGGCCGGCCCGGGAACACACACACACTCGCCGCCGCTCACTGCCCGCCCGCCCGCCCGCCCGCCCGCTTCTCGGCTCACACACTGGCCTCCTTTCCCTCTCCTCCACTCCACTCGGGCCCCAACCCTCTGACACCCAGCCGCATCGCCGAGCCGAGCGTCTCTCACTACTCGCTGCTCGCCCTGCTCGCCCTGCTCCTGCTCCTGCTCCTCCTCCTGCTCCTGCTCCTGCTCCTGCTCCTGCTCCTGCTCCTGCTCGACTCCGGCCCGGTCGCGGTCCATACTCGCTCGGCAGCCAGCCGCAGGACACCGCTCTGGAAGCGCCCGCCAGACCCCGCACCCCCGCCAGGCAGCCTCGTGGGCGCTCAGGCACCGCGAGCTTCGCCCTTCCTCACTGGGGACTGGCCCACAGCAAAACCAAGACCTCAAACTCTCAACTGCCGCTGGGCTTCTTCTCCACCGGCCCTCCCCCTGCCCACCCCGAGCTCAAGCCCTTGCCCCGCTCCCACCTCTCACCGCCCCACAGAACACACCCACCACACCCCTGACAGTTCTCCACACGCCCCCCCCCAGGGAGCCCGCAGGCTAGGCGGGAGCATCACGTTCCCCATCCGGGAGGGTCCCCGGACACCCGTGGCTTCGGGATTTCCACGCGACACATACTGGCTGCATGGCTGCATGGGTGCGAGGACGTTCTCGGGGATGGGCGAGTGAGTGGGGTTTTGGACCTGGACGGACACCTTGCTAGGAGCAGACAGGTGGCCAAATACCCGGTGACACGCGATGGAGGACACTGTGAGATCTCTCTTCCGCACCCCCCCTCCCCACCCTCTCCTGCCACATGTCCCCACGCAAGCAGGAGGCGAGGGGTTGGCTCGGGTTGGGATGAGGGGACCAGAGCGGGAGCCGGCCTAGGCCTCCCGACACCACAAGGCCCAAGCCCCCAAGCACAACTCAGGGACGTCCTCCCATCTGGATCCAGCTCCTATGGCTATGAAGAGAAGCACACCCGGACCACCTTATCCCAGCTCACTCATCCAAGGCACCATGCCTTCTGGTGCTCAACACCTCAACCTCAGCCGCCACTTGACCACTTTCATTGACGACACCCTGGACCACTTGGGATGACCACTTTGGCCAAAAAGAAATCAGAATTTCAAGGCAAGGCAGAAACCATTCAAAAAAAAAAAAAAAGGTGTGATTGTGTGTGTATGTCACAGAGAGAGAGAGAGTTTGTGTGTGAGAGAGAGATAGTGAACAATAGAGAGAGAGAGAGAGATAGGCAGAAGGACAAGCAGGCAGAAAGAGACAGAGAGAGAGAAAGAGAGAGAGAAACAGACACACACACAGGCACACATACACAGAGAAAGAGACAGACAGAGAGAGAGTGCCATAGAATGAGTGATTGAGCAAAGAGAGTAGTGGAGAGTGGGCGGAGTGGGGTCTGACAGCCCTAATCCCCGCACCCCGCTGGAGGATCAACTAAAATTCCATGCCATCTGGGTCTACCCAGTGTTCCTGCAGGATCCACGCTGGCAAAGCAACACGTATCGAGGCGATAAATGTAAACCAAAGGAAAGAGAAAAAGGGCCCAATGAACATACGAAAAAGAGGGGTCATGAAAGGTGAAGAAGCAGAAGAGAGCTGGGGGCCCGGGGAGAGGTGGGGATGGGGGTCGGGGACTGCCTCCGGAGCTGATGGCTGGATTTCAGCGGATGGAGACAGGGGTCCAGAGAAAAGGAAGAGAGACGGCGGTCACTCGGAAGAGAGCACGGTCTCCTGCCTCTCCACGCCTCTTCCCTCTCGTGCTCCTGCTCAGAGCAAGAAGCTGGAAAACACCCCTCAGCTCTGCTTTTCCTTCCTTCTCGTTCCTCTTCTTCTGGAAAGCGGGGACCGGTCACAAGGCCGCCTTGACTTCAACCGGCGTCCAGTACCAGGAGCTAGCACCTCCGCTATGACCGCCAGAGCCCCAGCCCGCACACCCATGGGGACTCAGACTTGACAGAGACTTGACCGGGTTGGGGGTGCTCTGCAGACGCGGGGACCCGCAGAGTGACGATGAGAGTGAGGCAAGAAGGAAACCTGGTTCAGCACGACTCAGTTTTCCTCTGTGTCGTTTCAGACGTCGAGAATCTGACACACACCGGGCAATTTCTTGAGGCCTCTTGAAGCACACCACCGTCTTGGGAAAAGGCTTCCTTCCTGGCGAGAGATCATTCCCACGGTTGCTTGCGTGTGTACCACAAAGCTTACGGTTTGTTTCCCTTGAAACTCTTTGCAGAGTGCAAGATGGGTTCGGTTCCCCTGGCTGAGAAACACTTCTCATGCCGCCAGGGCGGCCTCACTCATCCTGTGTGTGGTGTGGGTCCATGGAGCCCTGGACTCTCAGCAAACACAGCAACTTACTTGAACATCCGTGACAGTAGCCACTGAGTTCAACGTCAAGGTCCCAAGGAGTCAGGAGTGGCCAGGCCCTGCAGGGAGCACCTGCAGGAGAGGTCACCTAGGCTCGGCTCCCTGTGTAAAGTGCAGGAGACATCTCCCCATAAGGATGGGGTCTGACTGAGAAGCAGTCGGTGCTCAAGACAAAGGCCTTGGGCCGGAGAGTCTGGAACAAACAAAACAGTCCGGGGACTGAAGCTGAGCCAGGCCCTCGACATAGTTCAGGCTATCTTTTAGCTCTTTTCGCTACATCCATTTCCAGATTTCGGGGGAGTGTGTGGGAGAAAGGGGTTAACTGGTATACATCTCTTCAGTTAAAGAAGCAGCCCTGCCCGTATGCTTAGGGTTGCTGGATTCCCTAGGTTGTATCTGTGAGTTCATCCGGGTCCTCCTGCCTTCTGCATGCTGGCTTTAGAACTCTGACCTCTCGTGACCTTGCCTTGTCATTTGCTCTCTCCATGCACCCCTCACTCATCGCCCTCTGCCCACGTATCCAGCCAGCCAGCCAGCCAGCCAGCCAGCCAGCCAGCCAGCCAGCCATCGATCTATCCATTCATCCCCAGCATCAACAGCCTCCCCCAAAACCTACCTAAGCCAGTTGAGAGAGAGGGCAAAACAGGTGTCCCTGCTCCACGAACTACAGCAGGAAGAGGAGAACAAACTCACGGAGCCAAGGAAGGCAAAGTCCTAGATCAGAGGCTTTAAGGGAGCGTGCTGTGCTCTCGTCTGGGATGTGCCCACGCACCCGGGGGGCCCAGCACGGGGAAAGGCAAACACCTAGGGAATCCGGCCTGGGCACAACCAATGCAGGGCAGCACACTCAGAACGGGCTTCTTTTTCGACAGAGGGCATCGGCAAGCCTCAGCAGTGACAGGGATTCTTGGTGACCGCCTGAACTGAAAATTCGACCAGAAATTTCAAGCTAAGTCAGGTTGTCACGTCGAAAGACACTACGGAAAGAAACCAGCCAGACTGACCAACCAACCAACCAACCAACCAACCATCCAACCCACAACAATCAACCCAACAGAAAAAAACCTCAGAGTCGACTTTGTTTTCAAAGATTTCCTAACATTCTAGGTTTGCAAGCTACCCACCCAATGAAACTCTGTTAGCTAGACTCGGGCTGCGTTTTGCTCAATATGCTTCCTTGTCAAGATCAAAAGCTTCCTTGTCAAGATCAAAAGTGCCCTCCTGGTAGGAGGCATGACAACAAAAACCTGGTTGTTGTTGGAGCAGCGGTTGTAGTTGAAACTCTTCTCCTTCTCCTTCTCCTTCTCCTTCTCCTTCTTCTTCTTCTTCTACTTCTTCTTCTTCATCTCCTCCTCCTCTCCTCCTCCTTCTTCTTTTCTTCTTTCACCAAAGAATGATCGAGGTGGTCAACAGTCAAGATTGTGATGGTTTTAATAAAAGGATGAGGCTGCGGGGGTTGACAGTGAAACCCCCTAAAGAAGCAAAGGCCAAGGCCAAAGGAGTGACTCTGCCAAAGGGGGCAAGGACAGGGCCAAAGAGACCATTGGGATGGTCGGGATGGTCCCGAAGTACGCCAGACCACCAGCAGCAACAGCACCAAGCCCTACCTCCCCCCCACACACACACAATCCCGGGCTCTGTTGGCAAATTAGGAGCTAGGGAGCCCGAGGCCAAGAAGATGAGGTGGAATAAGTGTCTCGCCAGGCGAGGCGACAGGAAGGCATGTTTGTGTGTTGTCTTGCATGTGTCGGGATTGCTGTCTGGTGGAGCGATGGCAGGCGGCAGGCGGCAGGCGAGGCAAGGCGAGGGGAGGCGAGGTAATGAGGGCGAGGGAGAAAGGGCTGAAGGTGGGTGAGTGAGTGAGTGAGTGAGTGAGTGAGTGAGTGAATGAGTGGTCGGGCGGGCAGGCAAGCAAGTGAGTGAGTGGAGTTGGCGGTCCCCGAGGGCAGGTCGGGCAGGGTGTAGCAGTGGCAGTGTGTAGATGTGGAGGCGAGCAAGGTAGCAAGCGAGGGAGCGAGGAAGAGTGTGTTTTGCCTTGTGTAAGTGTGTTTTGCGAGGTTGTTGTTGTTGAGGGTGAGGTGCGTTTGAAGCGGTGAGTGTGTGTGAATTTTGTTTTGGAAGCATAAGAGCGTGGTGGGTGAAGTTGTGGAAGTAGATGGGAGGGAAAAAAATGTGTAGCCCAGGCTGGCCTCGAACTCGTGATCCTCCTGCCTCTGCCTCCTTCAAAAAATCCTACCGGCGTGCGCCACAACTACCGGCGAGAGAACGGTGCGACACGGCCGTACTCGAACCTGCCCCGGCCTGACGTCACCCTCCAAGGCACGCCCCCTGCCTGCCCACAAACACGCCGGCCCACCCGCCCGCCCGCCCGCCCTGCTCTCGCCCCCGTTACACTCTCACTCGCAACAACCTACACGCACACACACACACACACACACACACACACACACACAAACTCAAATCCTCAACACCTCCTCACCACAAACAAACAACACTCCACGCTTACAGCCGGGGAATCCTCTTCACTCACTCATTCGCCCGCGACTCCCTCCGGCGCCAACACGACCCCTGCCGGCCGGCCCGGGAACACACACACACTCGCCGCCGCTCACTGCCCGCCCGCCCGCCCGCCCGCCCGCTTCTCGGCTCACACACTGGCCTCCTTTCCCTCTCCTCCACTCCACTCGGGCCCCAACCCTCTGACACCCAGCCGCATCGCCGAGCCGAGCGTCTCTCACTACTCGCTGCTCGCCCTGCTCGCCCTGCTCCTGCTCCTGCTCCTCCTCCTGCTCCTGCTCCTGCTCCTGCTCCTGCTCCTGCTCCTGCTCCTGCTCGACTCCGGCCCGGTCGCGGTCCATACTCGCTCGGCAGCCAGCCGCAGGACACCGCTCTGGAAGCGCCCGCCAGACCCCGCACCCCCGCCAGGCAGCCTCGTGGGCGCTCAGGCACCGCGAGCTTCGCCCTTCCTCACTGGGGACTGGCCCACAGCAAAACCAAGACCTCAAACTCTCAACTGCCGCTGGGCTTCTTCTCCACCGGCCCTCCCCCTGCCCACCCCGAGCTCAAGCCCTTGCCCCGCTCCCACCTCTCACCGCCCCACAGAACACACCCACCACACCCCTGACAGTTCTCCACACGCCCCCCCCCAGGGAGCCCGCAGGCTAGGCGGGAGCATCACGTTCCCCATCCGGGAGGGTCCCCGGACACCCGTGGCTTCGGGATTTCCACGCGACACATACTGGCTGCATGGCTGCATGGGTGCGAGGACGTTCTCGGGGATGGGCGAGTGAGTGGGGTTTTGGACCTGGACGGACACCTTGCTAGGAGCAGACAGGTGGCCAAATACCCGGTGACACGCGATGGAGGACACTGTGAGATCTCTCTTCCGCACCCCCCCTCCCCACCCTCTCCTGCCACATGTCCCCACGCAAGCAGGAGGCGAGGGGTTGGCTCGGGTTGGGATGAGGGGACCAGAGCGGGAGCCGGCCTAGGCCTCCCGACACCACAAGGCCCAAGCCCCCAAGCACAACTCAGGGACGTCCTCCCATCTGGATCCAGCTCCTATGGCTATGAAGAGAAGCACACCCGGACCACCTTATCCCAGCTCACTCATCCAAGGCACCATGCCTTCTGGTGCTCAACACCTCAACCTCAGCCGCCACTTGACCACTTTCATTGACGACACCCTGGACCACTTGGGATGACCACTTTGGCCAAAAAGAAATCAGAATTTCAAGGCAAGGCAGAAACCATTCAAAAAAAAAAAAAAAAGGTGTGATTGTGTGTGTATGTCACAGAGAGAGAGAGAGTTTGTGTGTGAGAGAGAGATAGTGAACAATAGAGAGAGAGAGAGAGATAGGCAGAAGGACAAGCAGGCAGAAAGAGACAGAGAGAGAGAAAGAGAGAGAGAAACAGACACACACACAGGCACACATACACAGAGAAAGAGACAGACAGAGAGAGAGTGCCATAGAATGAGTGATTGAGCAAAGAGAGTAGTGGAGAGTGGGCGGAGTGGGGTCTGACAGCCCTAATCCCCGCACCCCGCTGGAGGATCAACTAAAATTCCATGCCATCTGGGTCTACCCAGTGTTCCTGCAGGATCCACGCTGGCAAAGCAACACGTATCGAGGCGATAAATGTAAACCAAAGGAAAGAGAAAAAGGGCCCAATGAACATACGAAAAAGAGGGGTCATGAAAGGTGAAGAAGCAGAAGAGAGCTGGGGGCCCGGGGAGAGGTGGGGATGGGGGTCGGGGACTGCCTCCGGAGCTGATGGCTGGATTTCAGCGGATGGAGACAGGGGTCCAGAGAAAAGGAAGAGAGACGGCGGTCACTCGGAAGAGAGCACGGTCTCCTGCCTCTCCACGCCTCTTCCCTCTCGTGCTCCTGCTCAGAGCAAGAAGCTGGAAAACACCCCTCAGCTCTGCTTTTCCTTCCTTCTCGTTCCTCTTCTTCTGGAAAGCGGGGACCGGTCACAAGGCCGCCTTGACTTCAACCGGCGTCCAGTACCAGGAGCTAGCACCTCCGCTATGACCGCCAGAGCCCCAGCCCGCACACCCATGGGGACTCAGACTTGACAGAGACTTGACCGGGTTGGGGGTGCTCTGCAGACGCGGGGACCCGCAGAGTGACGATGAGAGTGAGGCAAGAAGGAAACCTGGTTCAGCACGACTCAGTTTTCCTCTGTGTCGTTTCAGACGTCGAGAATCTGACACACACCGGGCAATTTCTTGAGGCCTCTTGAAGCACACCACCGTCTTGGGAAAAGGCTTCCTTCCTGGCGAGAGATCATTCCCACGGTTGCTTGCGTGTGTACCACAAAGCTTACGGTTTGTTTCCCTTGAAACTCTTTGCAGAGTGCAAGATGGGTTCGGTTCCCCTGGCTGAGAAACACTTCTCATGCCGCCAGGGCGGCCTCACTCATCCTGTGTGTGGTGTGGGTCCATGGAGCCCTGGACTCTCAGCAAACACAGCAACTTACTTGAACATCCGTGACAGTAGCCACTGAGTTCAACGTCAAGGTCCCAAGGAGTCAGGTGTGGCCAGGCCCTGCAGGGAGCACCTGCAGGAGAGGTCACCTAGGCTCGGCTCCCTGTGTAAAGTGCAGGAGACATCTCCCCATAAGGATGGGGTCTGACTGAGAAGCAGTCGGTGCTCAAGACAAAGGCCTTGGGCCGGAGAGTCTGGAACAAACAAAACAGTCCGGGGACTGAAGCTGAGCCAGGCCCTCGACATAGTTCAGGCTATCTTTTAGCTCTTTTCGCTACATCCATTTCCAGATTTCGGGGGAGTGTGTGGGAGAAAGGGGTTAACTGGTATACATCTCTTCAGTTAAAGAAGCAGCCCTGCCCGTATGCTTAGGGTTGCTGGATTCCCTAGGTTGTATCTGTGAGTTCATCCGGGTCCTCCTGCCTTCTGCATGCTGGCTTTAGAACTCTGACCTCTCGTGACCTTGCCTTGTCATTTGCTCTTTCCATGCACCCCTCACTCATCGCCCTCTGCCCACGTATCCAGCCAGCCAGCCAGCCAGCCAGCCAGCCAGCCAGCCAGCCAGCCATCCATCCATCGATCTATCCATTCATCCCCAGCATCAACAGCGTCCCCCAAAACCTACCTAAGCCAGTTCAGAGAGAGGGCAAAACAGGTGTCCCTGCTCCACGAACTACAGCAGGAAGAGGAGAACAAACTCACGGAGCCAAGGAAGGCAAAGTCCTAGATCAGAGGCTTTAAGGGAGCTTGCTGTGCTCTCGTCTGGGATGTGCCCACGCACCCGGGGGGCCCAGCACGGGGAAAGGCAAACACCTAGGGAATCCAGCCTGGGCACAACCAGTGCAGGGCAGCACACTCAGAACGGGCTTCTTCTTCGACAGAGGGCATCGGCAAGCCTCAGCAGTGACAGGGATTCTTGGTGACCGCCTGAACTGAAAATTCGACCAGAAATTTCAAGCTAAGTCAGGTTGTCACGTCGAAAGACACTACGGAAAGAAACCAGCCAGACCGACCAACCAACCAACCAACCAACCAACTAACCCACAACAATCAACCCAACAGAAAAAAACCTCTGAGTCGAACTTTGTTTTCAAAGATTTCCTAACATTCTAGGTTTGCAAGCTACCCACCCAATGAAACTCTGTTAGCTGGACTCGGGCTGCGTTTTGCTCAATATGCTTCCTTGTAAAGATCAAAAGCTTCCTTGTCAAGATCAAAAGTGCCCTCCTGGTAGGAGGCATGACAACGAAAACCTGGTTGTTGTTGGAGCAGCGGTTGTAATTGAAACTCTTCTCCTTCTTCTTCTTCTTCTTCTTCTTCTTCTTCTTCTTCTTCTTCTTCTTCTTCTTCTTCTTCTTCTTCTTCTTCTTCTTCTTCTCTTCTTCTTCTTCTTCTTCTTCTTCTTCTTCTTCTTCTTCTTCTTCTTCTTCTTCTTCTTCTTCTTCTTCTTTTTCTTCTTCTTCATCTCCTCCTCCTCTCCTCCTCCTTCTTCTTTTCTTCTTTCACCAAAGAATGATCGAGGTGGTCAACAGTCAAGATTGTGATGGTTTTAATAAAAGGATGAGGCTGCGGGGGTTGACAGTGAAACCCCCTAAAGAAGCAAAGGCCAAGGCCAAAGGAGTGACTCTGCCAAAGGGGGCAAGGACAGGGCCAAAGAGACCATTGGGATGGTCGGGATGGTCCCGAAGTACGCCAGACCACCAGCAGCAACAGCACCAAGCCCTACCTCCCCCCCACACACACACAATCCCGGGCTCTGTTGGCAAATTAGGAGCTAGGGAGCCCGAGGCCAAGAAGATGAGGTGGAATAAGTGTCTCGCCAGGCGAGGCGACAGGAAGGCATGTTTGTGTGTTGTCTTGCATGTGTCGGGATTGCTGTCTGGTGGAGCGATGGCAGGCGGCAGGCGGCAGGCGAGGCAAGGCGAGGGGAGGCGAGGTAATGAGGGCAAGGGAGAAAGGGCTGAAGGTGGGTGAGTGAGTGAGTGAGTGAGTGAGTGAGTGAGTGAGTGAGTGAGTGAGTGAATGAGTGGTCGGGCGGGCAGGCAAGCAAGTGAGTGAGTGGAGTTGGCGGTCCCCGAGGGCAGGTCGGGCAGGGTGTAGCAGTGGCAGTGTGTAGATGTGGAGGCGAGCAAGGTAGCAAGCGAGGGAGCGAGGAAGAGTGTGTTTTGCCTTGTGTAAGTGTGTTTTGCGAGGTTGTTGTTGTTGAGGGTGAGGTGCGTTTGAAGCGGTGAGTGTGTGTGAATTTTGTTTTGGAAGCATAAGAGCGTGGTGGGTGAAGTTGTGGAAGTAGATGGGAGGGAAAAAAATGTGTAGCCCAGGCTGGCCTCGAACTCGTGATCCTCCTGCCTTTGCCTCCTTCAGCAAATCCTACCGGCGTGCGCCACCACTACCGGCGAGAGAACGGCGCGACACGGCCGTACTCGAACCTGCCCCGGCCTGACGTCACCCTCCAAGGCACGCCCCCTGCCTGCCCACAACCACGCCGGCCCACCCGCCCGCCCGCCCGCCCTGCTCTCGCCCCCGTTACACTCTCACTCGCAACAACCTACACGCACACACACACACACACACACACACACACAAACTCAAATCCTCAACACCTCCTCACCACAAACAAACAACACTCCACGCTTACAGCCGGGGAATCCTCTTCACTCACTCATTCGCCCGCGACTCCCTCCGGCGCCAACACGACCCCTGCCGGCCGGCCCGGGAACACACACACACTCGCCGCCGCTCACTGCCCGCCCGCCCGCCCGCCCGCTTCTCGGCTCACACACTGGCCTCCTTTCCCTCTCCTCCACTCCACTCGGGCCCCAACCCTCTGACACCCAGCCGCATCGCCGAGCCGAGCGTCTCTCTCTACTCGCTGCTCGCCCTGCTCGCCCTGCTCCTGCTCCTCCTCCTGCTCCTGCTCCTGCTCCTGCTCCTGCTCCTGCTCGACTCCGGCCCGGTCGCGGTCCATACTCGCTCGTCAGCCAGCCGCAGGACACCGCTCTGGAAGCGCCCGCCAGACCCCGCACCCCCGCCAGGCAGCCTCGTGGGCGCTCAGGCACCGCGAGCTTCGCCCTTCCTCACTGGGGACTGGCCCACAGCAAAACCAAGACCTCAAACTCTCAACTGCCGCTGGGCTTCTTCTCCACCGGCCCTCCCCCTGCCCACCCCGAGCTCAAGCCCTTGCCCCGCTCCCACCTCTCACCGCCCCACAGAACACACCCACCACACCCCTGACAGTTCTCCACACGCCCCCCCCCCAGGGAGCCCGCAGGCTAGGCGGGAGCACCACGTTCCCCATCCGGGAGGGTCCCCGGACACCCGTGGCTTCGGGATTTCCACGCGACACATACTGGCTGCATGGCTGCATGGGTGCGAGGACGTTCTCGGGGATGGGCGAGTGAGTGGGGTTTTGGACCTGGACGGACACCTTGCTAGGAGCAGACAGGTGGCCAAATACCCGGTGACACGCGATGGAGGACACTGTGAGATCTCTCTTCCGCACCCCCCCTCCCCACCCTCTCCTGCCACATGTCCCCACGCAAGCAGGAGGCGAGGGGTTGGCTCGGGTTGGGATGAGGGGACCAGAGCGGGAGCCGGCCTAGGCCTCCCGACACCACAAGGCCCAAGCACCCAAGCACAACTCAGGGACGTCCTCCCATCTGGATCCAGCTCCTATGGCTATGAAGAGAAGCACACCCGGACCACCTTATCCCAGCTCACTCATCCAAGGCACCATGCCTTCTGGTGCTCAACACCTCAACCTCAGCCGCCACTTGACCACTTTCATTGACGACACCCTGGACCACTTGGGATGACCACTTTGGCCAAAAAGAAATCAGAATTTCAAGGCAAGGCAGAAACCATTCAAAAAAAAAAAAGGTGTGATTGTGTGTGTATGTCACAGAGAGAGAGAGAGTTTGTGTGTGAGTGAGAGATAGTGAACAATAGAGAGAGAGAGAGAGATAGGCAGAAGGACAAGCAGGCAGAAAGAGACAGAGAGAGAGAAAGAGAGAGAGAAACAGACACACACACAGGCACACATACACAGAGAAAGAGACAGACAGAGAGAGAGTGCCATAGAATGAGTGATTGAGCAAAGAGAGTAGTGGAGAGTGGGCGGAGTGGGGTCTGACAGCCCTAATCCCCGCACCCCGCTGGAGGATCAACTAAAATTCCATGCCATCTGGGTCTACCCAGGGTTCCTGCAGGATCCACGCTGGCAAAGCAACACGTATCGAGGCGATAAATGTAAACCAAAGGAAAGAGAAAAAGGGCCCAATGAACATACGAAAAAGAGGGGTCATGAAAGGTGAAGAAGCAGAAGAGAGCTGGGGGCCCGGGGAGAGGTGGGGATGGGGGTCGGGGACTGCCCCCGGAGCTGATGGCTGGATTTCAGCGGATGGAGACAGGGGTCCAGAGAAAAGGAAGAGAGACGGCGGTCACTCGGAAGAGAGCACGGTCTCCTGCCTCTCCACGCCTCTTCCCTCTCGTGCTCCTGCTCAGAGCAAGAAGCTGGAAAACACCCCTCAGCTCTGCTTTTCCTTCCTTCTCGTTCCTCTTCTTCTGGAAAGCGGGGACCGGTCACAAGGCCGCCTTGACTTCAACCGGCGTCCAGTACCAGGAGCTAGCACCTCCGCTATGACCGCCAGAGCCCCAGCCCGCACACCCATGGGGACTCAGACTTGACAGAGACTTGACCGGGTTGGGGGTGCTCTGCAGACGCGGGGACCCGCAGAGTGACGATGAGAGTGAGGCAAGAAGGAAACCTGGTTCAGCACGACTCAGTTTTCCTCTGTGTCGTTTCAGACGTCGAGAATCTGACACACACCGGGCAATTTCTTGAGGCCTCTTGAAGCACACCACCGTCTTGGGAAAAGGCTTCCTTCCTGGCGAGAGATCATTCCCACGGTTGCTTGCGTGTGTACCACAAAGCTTACGGTTTGTTTCCCTTGAAACTCTTTGCAGAGTGCAAGATGGGTTCGGTTCCCCTGGCTGAGAAACACTTCTCATGCCGCCAGGGCGGCCTCACTCATCCTGTGTGTGGTGTGGGTCCATGGAGCCCTGGACTCTCAGCAAACACAGCAACTTACTTGAACATCCGTGACAGTAGCCACTGAGTTCAACGTCAAGGTCCCAAGGAGTCAGGTGTGGCCAGGCCCTGCAGGGAGCACCTGCAGGAGAGGTCACCTAGGCTCGGCTCCCTGTGTAAAGTGCAGGAGACATCTCCCCATAAGGATGGGGTCTGACTGAGAAGCAGTCGGTGCTCAAGACAAAGGCCTTGGGCCGGAGAGTCTGGAACAAACAAAACAGTCCGGGGACTGAAGCTGAGCCAGGCCCTCGACATAGTTCAGGCTATCTTTTAGCTCTTTTCGCTACATCCATTTCCAGATTTCGGGGGAGTGTGTGGGAGAAAGGGGTTAACTGGTATACATCTCTTCAGTTAAAGAAGCAGCCCTGCCCGTATGCTTAGGGTTGCTGGATTCCCTAGGTTGTATCTGTGAGTTCATCCGGGTCCTCCTGCCTTCTGCATGCTGGCTTTAGAACTCTGACCTCTCGTGACCTTGCCTTGTCATTTGCTCTTTCCATGCACCCCTCACTCATCGCCCTCTGCCCACGTATCCAGCCAGCCAGCCAGCCAGCCAGCCAGCCAGCCAGCCAGCCAGCCATCCATCCATCGATCTATCCATTCATCCCCAGCATCAACAGCGTCCCCCAAAACCTACCTAAGCCAGTTCAGAGAGAGGGCAAAACAGGTGTCCCTGCTCCACGAACTACAGCAGGAAGAGGAGAACAAACTCACGGAGCCAAGGAAGGCAAAGTCCTAGATCAGAGGCTTTAAGGGAGCTTGCTGTGCTCTCGTCTGGGATGTGCCCACGCACCCGGGGGGCCCAGCACGGGGAAAGGCAAACACCTAGGGAATCCAGCCTGGGCACAACCAGTGCAGGGCAGCACACTCAGAACGGGCTTCTTCTTCGACAGAGGGCATCGGCAAGCCTCAGCAGTGACAGGGGATTCTTGGTGACCGCCTGAACTGAAAATTCGACCAGAAATTTCAAGCTAAGTCAGGTTGTCACGTCGAAAGACACTACGGAAAGAAACCAGCCAGACCGACCAACCAACCAACCAACCAACCAACCAACCCACAACAATCAACCCAACAGAAAAAAACCTCTGAGTCGAACTTTGTTTTCAAAGATTTCCTAACATTCTAGGTTTGCAAGCTACCCACCCAATGAAACTCTGTTAGCTGGACTCGGGCTGCGTTTTGCTCAATATGCTTCCTTGTAAAGATCAAAAGCTTCCTTGTCAAGATCAAAAGTGCCCTCCTGGTAGGAGGCATGACAACGAAAACCTGGTTGTTGTTGGAGCAGCGGTTGTAATTGAAACTCTTCTCCTTCTTCTTCTTCTTCTTCTTCTTCTTCTTCTTCTTCTTCTTCTTCTTCTTCTTCTTCTTCTTCTTCTTCTTCTTCTTCTCTTCTTCTTCTTCTTCTTCTTCTTCTTCTTCTTCTTCTTCTTCTTCTTCTTCTTCTTCTTCTTCTTCTACTTCTTCTTCTTTTTCTTCTTCTTCATCTCCTCCTCCTCTCCTCCTCCTTCTTCTTTTCTTCTTTCACCAAAGAATGATCGAGGTGGTCAACAGTCAAGATTGTGATGGTTTTAATAAAAGGATGAGGCTGCGGGGGTTGACAGTGAAACCCCCCTAAAGAAGCAAAGGCCAAGGCCAAAGGAGTGACTCTGCCAAAGGGGGCAAGGACAGGGCCAAAGAGACCATTGGGATGGTCGGGATGGTCCCGAAGTACGCCAGACCACCAGCAGCAACAGCACCAAGCCCTACCTCCCCCCCACACACACACAATCCCGGGCTCTGTTGGCAAATTAGGAGCTAGGGAGCCCGAGGCCAAGAAGATGAGGTGGAATAAGTGTCTCGCCAGGCGAGGCGACAGGAAGGCATGTTTGTGTGTTGTCTTGCATGTGTCGGGATTGCTGTCTGGTGGAGCGATGGCAGGCGGCAGGCGGCAGGCTAGGCAAGGCGAGGGGAGGCGAGGTAATGAGGGCGAGGGAGAAAGGGCTGAAGGTGGGTGAGTGAGTGAGTGAGTGAGTGAGTGAGTGAGTGAGTGAGTGAGTGAATGAGTGGTCGGGCGGGCAGGCAAGCAAGTGAGTGAGTGGAGTTGGCGGTCCCCGAGGGCAGGTCGGGCAGGGTGTAGCAGTGGCAGTGTGTAGATGTGGAGGCGAGCAAGGTAGCAAGCGAGGGAGCGAGGAAGAGTGTGTTTTGCCTTGTGTAAGTGTGTTTTGCGAGGTTGTTGTTGTTGAGGGTGAGGTGCGTTTGAAGCGGTGAGTGTGTGTGAATTTTGTTTTGGAAGCATAAGAGCGTGGTGGGTGAAGTTGTGGAAGTAGATGGGAGGGAAAAAAATGTGTAGCCCAGGCTGGCCTCGAACTCGTGATCCTCCTGCCTCTGCCTCCTTCAGCAAATCCTACCGGCGTGCGCCACCACTACCGGCGAGAGAACGGCGCGACACGGCCGTACTCGAACCTGCCCCGGCCTGACGTCACCCTCCAAGGCACGCCCCCTGCCTGCCCACAAACACGCCGGCCCACCCGCCCGCCCGCCCGCCCGCCCTGCTCTCGCCCCCGTTACACTCTCACTCGCAACAACCTACACGCACACACACACACACACAAACTCAAATCCTCAACACCTCCTCACCACAAACAAACAACACTCCACGCTTACAGCCGGGGAATCCTCTTCACTCACTCATTCGCCCGCGACTCCCTCCGGCGCCAACACGACCCCTGCCGGCCGGCCCGGGAACATACACACACTCGCCGCCGCTCACTGCCCGCCCGCCCGCCCGCCCGCTTCTCGGCTCACACACTGGCCTCCTTTCCCTCTCCTCCACTCCACTCGGGCCCCAACCCTCTGACACCCAGCCGCATCGCCGAGCCGAGCGTCTCTCTCTACTCGCTGCTCGCCCTGCTCGCCCTGCTCCTGCTCCTGCTCCTGCTCCTGCTCCTGCTCCTGCTCCTGCTCCTGCTCCTGCTCGACTCCGGCCCGGTCGCCGTCCATACTCGCTCGGCAGCCAGCCGCAGGACACCGCTCTGGAAGCGCCCGCCAGACCCCGCACCCCCGCCAGGCAGCCTCGTGGGCGCTCAGGCACCGCGAGCTTCGCCCTTCCTCACTGGGGACTGGCCCACAGCAAAACCAAGACCTCAAACTCTCAACTGCCGCTGGGCTTCTTCTCCACCGGCCCTCCCCCTGCCCACCCCGAGCTCAAGCCCTTGCCCCGCTCCCACCTCTCACCGCCCCACAGAACACACCCACCACACCCCTGACAGTTCTCCACACGCCCCCCCCCCCAGGGAGCCCGCAGGCTAGGCGGGAGCACCACGTTCCCCATCCGGGAGGGTCCCCGGACACCCGTGGCTTCGGGATTTCCACGCGACACATACTGGCTGCATGGCTGCATGGGTGCGAGGACGTTCTCGGGGATGGGCGAGTGAGTGGGGTTTTGGACCTGGACGGACACCTTGCTAGGAGCAGACAGGTGGCCAAATACCCGGTGACACGCGATGGAGGACACTGTGAGATCTCTCTTCCGCACCCCCCCTCCCCACCCTCTCCTGCCACATGTCCCCCACGCAAGCAGGAGGCGAGGGGTTGGCTCGGGTTGGGATGAGGGGACCAGAGCGGGAGCCGGCCTAGGCCTCCCGACACCACAAGGCCCAAGCCCCCAAGCACAACTCAGGGACGTCCTCCCATCTGGATCCAGCTCCTATGGCTATGAAGAGAAGCACACCCGGACCACCTTATCCCAGCTCACTCATCCAAGGCACCATGCCTTCTGGTGCTCAACACCTCAACCTCAGCCGCCACTTGACCACTTTCATTGACGACACCCTGGACCACTTGGGATGACCACTTTGGCCAAAAAGAAATCAGAATTTCAAGGCAAGGCAGAAACCATTCAAAAAAAAAAAAAAAGGTGTGATTGTGTGTGTATGTCACAGAGAGAGAGAGAGTTTGTGTGTGAGAGAGAGATAGTGAACAATAGAGAGAGAGATAGTGAACAATAGAGAGAGAGAGAGAGAGAGAGATAGGCAGAAGGACAAGCGGGCAGAAAGAGACAGAGAGATAGAAAGAGAGAGAGAAACAGACACACACACACACACAGGCACACATACACAGAGAAAGAGACAGACAGAGAGAGTGTGCCATAGAATGAGTGATTGAGCAAAGAGAGTAGCGGAGAGTGGGCGGAGTGGGGTCTTACAGCCCTAATCCCCGCACCCCGCTGGAGGATCAACTAAAATTCCATGCCATCTGGGTCTACCCAGTGTTCCTGCAGGATCCACGCTGGCAAAGCAACACGTATCGAGGCGATAAATGTAAACCAAAGGAAAGAGAAAAAGGGCCCAATGAACATACGAGAAAGAGGGGTCATGAAAGGTGAAGAAGCAGAAGAGAGCTGGGGGCCCGGGGAGAGGTGGGGATGGGGGTCGGGGACTGCCCCCGGAGCTGATGGCTGGATTTCAGCGGATGGAGACAGGGGTCCAGAGAAAAGGAAGAGAGATGGCGGTCACTCGGAAGAGAGCACGGTCTCCTGCCTCTCCACGCCTCTCTTCCCTCTCGTGCTCCTGCTCAGAGCAAGAAGCTGGAAAACACCCCTCAGCTCTGCTTTTCCTTCCTTCTCGTTCCTCTTCTTCTGGAAACCGGGGTCCGGTCACAAGCCCGGTCGCCTTGACTTCAACCGGTGTCCAGTATCAGGAGCTAGCACCTCCGCTTTGAGCGCCAGAGCCCCAGCCCACACACCCATGGGGACTCAGACTTGACAGAGACTTGACCGGGTTGGGGGTGCTCTGCAGACGCGGGGACCCGCAGAGTGACGATGAGAGTGAGGCAAGAAGGAAACCTGGTTCAGCACGACTCAGTTTTCCTCTGTGTCGTTTCAGACGTCGAGAATCTGACACACACCGGGCAATTTCTTGAGGCCTCTTGAAGCACACCACCGTCTTGGGAAAAGGCTTCCTTCCTGGCGAGAGCGGTTGCTTGCATGTGTACCACAAAGCTTACGGTTTGTTTCCCTTGAAACTCTTTGCAGAGTGCAAGATGGGTTCGGTTCCCCTGGCTGAGAAACACTTCTCATGCCGCCAGGGCGGCCTCACTCATCCTGTGTGTGGTGTGGGTCCATGGAGCCCTGGACTCTCAGAAAACACAGCCACTTACTTGAACATCCGTGACAGTAGCCACTGAGTTCAACGTCAAGGTCCCAAGGAGTCAGGAGTGGCCAGGCCCTGCAGGGAGCACCTGCAGGAGAGGTCACCTAGGCTCGGCTCCCTGTGTAAAGTGCAGGTGACATCTCCCCATAAGGATGGGGTCTGACTGAGAAGCAGTCGGTGCTCAAGAGAAAGGCCTTGGGCCGGAGAGTCTGGAACAAACAAAACAGTCCGGGGACTGAAGCTGAGCCAGGCCCTCGACATAGTTCAGGCTATCTTTTAGCTCTTTTCGCTACATCCATTTCCAGATTTCGGGGGAGTGTGTGGGAGAAAGGGGTTAACTGGTATACATCTCTTCAGTTAAAGAAGCAGCCCTGCCCATATGCTTAGGGTTGCTGGATTCCCTAGATTGTATCTGTGAGTTCATCCGGGTCCTCCTGCCTTCTGCATGCTGGCTTTAGAACTCTGACCTCTCGTGACCTTGCCTTGTCATTTGCTCTCTCCATGCACCCCTCACTCATCGCCCTCGGCCCACGTATCCAGCCAGCCAGCCAGCCAGCCAGCCAGCCAGCCAGCCAGCCAGCCATCGATCTATCCATTCATCCCCAGCATCAACAGCCTCCCCCAAAACCTACCTAAGCCAGTTGAGAGAGAGGGCAAAACAGGTGTCCCTGCTCCACGAACTACAGCAGGAAGAGGAGAACAAACTCACGGAGCCAAGGAAGGCAAAGTCCTAGATCAGAGGGTTTAAGGGAGCGTGCTGTGCTCTCGTCTGGGATGTGCCCACGCACCCGGGGGGCCCAGCACGGGGAAAGGCAAACACCTAGGGAATCCGGCCTGGGCACAACCAATGCAGGGCAGCACACTCAGAACGGGCTTCTTTTTCGACAGAGGGCATCGGCAAGCCTCAGCAGTGACAGGGATTCTTGGTGACCGCCTGAACTGAAAATTCGACCAGAAATTTCAAGCTAAGTCAGGTTGTCACGTCGAAAGACACTACGGAAAGAAACCAGCCAGACTGACCAACCAACCAACCAACCAACCAACCATCCAACCCACAACAATCAACCCAACAGAAAAAAACCTCAGAGTCGACTTTGTTTTCAAAGATTTCCTAACATTCTAGGTTTGCAAGCTACCCACCCAATGAAACTCTGTTAGCTAGACTCGGGCTGCGTTTTGCTCAATATGCTTCCTTGTCAAGATCAAAAGCTTCCTTGTCAAGATCAAAAGTGCCCTCCTGGTAGGAGGCATGACAACAAAAACCTGGTTGTTGTTGGAGCAGCGGTTGTAGTTGAAACTCTTCTCCTTCTCCTTCTCCTTCTCCTTCTCCTTCTTCTTCTTCTACTTCTTCTTCTTCATCTCCTCCTCCTCTCCTCCTCCTTCTTTTCTTCTTTCACCAAAGAATGATCGAGGTGGTCAACAGTCAAGATTGTGATGGTTTTAATAAAAGGATGAGGCTGCGGGGGTTGACAGTGAAACCCCCTAAAGAAGCAAAGGCCAAGGCCAAAGGAGTGACTCTGCCAAAGGGGGCAAGGACAGGGTCAAAGAGACCATTGGGATGGTCGGGATGGTCCCGAAGTGCGCCAGAACACCAGCAGCAACAGCACCAAACCCTACCTCCCCCCCCCCCACACACACACAATCCCTGGCTCTGTTGGCAAATTAGGAGCTAGGGAGCCCGAGGCCAAGAAGATGAGGTGGAATAAGTGTCTCGCCGTGCAAGGCGACAGGAAGGCATGTTTGTATGTTGTCTTGCATGTGTCGGGATTGCTGTCTGGTGGAGCGATGGCAGGCGGCAGGAGAGGCAAGGCGAGGGGAGGCGAGGTAATGAGGGCGAGGGAGAAAGGGCTGAAGGTGGGTGAGTGAGTGAGTGAGTGAGTGAGTGAGTGAGTGAGTGAGTGAGTGAGTGAATGAGTGGTCGGGCGGGCAGGCAAGCAAGTGAGTGAGTGGAGTTGGCGGTCCCCGAGGGCAGGTCGGGCAGGGTGTAGCAGTGGCAGTGTGTAGATGTGGAGGCGAGCAAGGTAGCAAGCGAGGGAGCGAGGAAGAGTGTGTTTTGCCTTGTGTAAGTGTGTTTTGCGAGGTTGTTGTTGTTGAGGGTGAGGTGTGTTTGATGCGGTGAGTGTGTGTGAATTTTGTTTTGGAAGCAGAAGAGCGTGGTGGGTGAAGTTGTGGAAGTAGATGGGAGGGAAAAAAATGTGTAGCCCAGGCTGGCCTCGAACTCGTGATCCTCCTGCCTCTGCCTCCTTCAGCAAATCCTACCGGCGTGCGCCACCACTACCGGCGAGAGAACGGCGCGACACGGCCGTACTCGAACCTGCCCCGGCCTGACGTCACCCGCCAAGGCACGCCCCCTGCCTGCCCACAACCACGCCGGCCCACCCGCCCGCCCGCCCGCCCGCCCTGCTCTCGCCCCCGTTACACTCTCACTCGCAACAACCTACACGCACACACACACACACACACACACACACACACACACACACACAAACTCAAATCCTCAACACCTCCTCACCACAAACAAACAACACTCCACGCTTACAGCCGGGGAATCCTCTTCACTCACTCATTCGCCCGCGACTCCCTCCGGCGCCAACACGACCCCTGCCGGCCGGCCCGGGAACACACACACACTCGCCGCCGCTCACTGCCCGCCCGCCCGCTTCTCGGCTCACACACTGGCCTCCTTTCCCTCTCCTCCACTCCACTCGGGCCCCAACCCTCTGACACCCAGCCGCATCGCCGAGCCGAGCGTCTCTCTCTACTCGCTGCTCGCCCTGCTCGCCCTGCTCCTGCTCCTGCTCCTGCTCGACTCCGGCCCGGTCGCCGTCCATACTCGCTCGGCAGCCAGCCGCAGGACACCGCTCTGGAAGCGCCCGCCAGACCCCGCACCCCCGCCAGGCAGCCTCGTGGGCGCTCAGGCACCGCGAGCTTCGCCCTTCCTCACTGGGGACTGGCCCACAGCAAAACCAAGACCTCAAACTCTCAACTGCCGCTGGGCTTCTTCTCCACCGGCCCTCCCCCTGCCCACCCCGAGCTCAAGCCCTTGCCCCCCTCCCACCTCTCACCGCCCCACAGAACACACCCACCACACCCCTGACAGTTCTCCACACGCCCCCCCCGCCAGGGAGCCCGCAGGCTCGGCGGGAGCACCACGTTCCCCATCCGGGAGGATCCCCGGACACCCGTGGCTTCGGGATTTCCACGCGACACATACTGGCTGCATGGCTGCATGGGTGCGAGGACGTTCTCGGGGATGGGCGAGTGAGTGGGGTTTTGGACCTGGACGGACACCTTGCTAGGAGCAGACAGGTGGCCAAATACCCGGTGACACGCGATGGAGGACACTGTGAGATCTCTCTTCCGCACCCCCCCACCCTCCCGACCCTCTCCTGCCACATGTCCCCACGCAAGCAGGAGGCGAGGGGTTGGCTCGGGTTGGGGTGAGGGGACCAGAGCGGGAGCCGGCCTAGGCCTCCCGACACCACAAGGCCCAACCCAAGCCCCCAAGCACAACTCAGGGATGTCCTCCCATCTGGATCCAGCTCCTATGGCTATGAAGAGAAGCACACCCGGACCACCTTATCCCAGCTCACTCATCCAAGGCACCGTGCCTTCTGGTGCTCAACACCTCAACCTCAGTCGCCACTTGACCACTTTCATTCACGACACCCTGGACCACTTGGGATGACCACTTTGGCCAAAAAGAAATCAGAAATTCAAGGCAAGGCAGAAACCATTCAAAAAAAAAAAAAAAGGTGTGCTTGTGTGTGTATGTCACAGAGAGAGAGAGTTTGTGTGTGAGAGAGAGATAGTGAACAATAGAGAGAGAGATAGTGAACAATAGAGAGAGAGAGAGAGAGAGAGAGAGATAGGCAGAAGGACAAGCGGGCAGAAAGAGACAGAGAGATAGAAAGAGAGAGAGAAACAGACACACACACACACACAGGCACACATACACAGAGAAAGAGACAGACAGAGAGAGTGTGCCATAGAATGAGTGATTGAGCAAAGAGAGTAGTGGAGAGTGGGCGGAGTGGGGTCTTACAGCCCTAATCCCCGCACCCCGCTGGAGGATCAACTAAAATTCCATGCCATCTGGGTCTACCCAGTGTTCCTGCAGGATCCACGCTGGCAAAGCAACACGTATCGAGGCGATAAATGTAAACCAAAGGAAAGAGAAAAAGGGCCCAATGAACATACGAGAAAGAGGGGTCATGAAAGGTGAAGAAGCAGAAGAGAGCTGGGGGCCCGGGGAGAGGTGGGGATGGGGGTCGGGGACTGCCCCCGGAGCTGATGGCTGGATTTCAGCGGATGGAGACAGGTGTCCAGAGAAAAGGAAGAGAGATGGCGGTCACTCGGAAGAGAGCACGGTCTCCTGCCTCTCCACGCCTCTCTTCCCTCTCGTGCTCCTGCTCAGAGCAAGAAGCTGGAAAACACCCCTCAGCTCTGCTTTTCCTTCCTTCTCGTTCCTCTTCTTCTGGAAACCGGGGTCCGGTCACAAGCCCGGTCGCCTTGACTTCAACCGGTGTCCAGTATCAGGAGCTAGCACCTCCGCTTTGAGCGCCAGAGCCCCAGCCCACACACCCATGGGGACTCAGACTTGACAGAGACTTGACCGGGTTGGGGGTGCTCTGCAGACGCGGGGACCCGCAGAGTGACGATGAGAGTGAGGCAAGAAGGAAACCTGGTTCAGCACGACTCAGTTTTCCTCTGTGTCGTTTCAGACGTCGAGAATCTGACACACACCGGGCAATTTCTTGAGGCCTCTTGAAGCACACCACCGTCTTGGGAAAAGGCTTCCTTCCTGGCGAGAGCGGTTGCTTGCATGTGTACCACAAAGCTTACGGTTTGTTTCCCTTGAAACTCTTTGCAGAGTGCAAGATGGGTTCGGTTCCCCTGGCTGAGAAACACTTCTCATGCCGCCAGGGCGGCCTCACTCATCCTGTGTGTGGTGTGGGTCCATGGAGCCCTGGACTCTCAGAAAACACAGCCACTTACTTGAACATCCGTGACAGTAGCCACTGAGTTCAACGTCAAGGTCCCAAGGAGTCAGGAGTGGCCAGGCCCTGCAGGGAGCACCTGCAGGAGAGGTCACCTAGGCTCGGCTCCCTGTGTAAAGTGCAGGTGACATCTCCCCATAAGGATGGGGTCTGACTGAGAAGCAGTCGGTGCTCAAGAGAAAGGCCTTGGGCCGGAGAGTCTGGAACAAACAAAACAGTCCGGGGACTGAAGCTGAGCCAGGCCCTCGACATAGTTCAGGCTATCTTTTAGCTCTTTTCGCTACATCCATTTCCAGATTTCGGGGGAGTGTGTGGGAGAAAGGGGTTAACTGGTATACATCTCTTCAGTTAAAGAAGCAGCCCTGCCCATATGCTTAGGGTTGCTGGATTCCCTAGATTGTATCTGTGAGTTCATCCGGGTCCTCCTGCCTTCTGCATGCTGGCTTTAGAACTCTGACCTCTCGTGACCTTGCCTTGTCATTTGCTCTCTCCATGCACCCCTCACTCATCGCCCTCGGCCCACGTATCCAGCCAGCCAGCCAGCCAGCCAGCCAGCCAGCCAGCCAGCCAGCCATCGATCTATCCATTCATCCCCAGCATCAACAGCCTCCCCCAAAACCTACCTAAGCCAGTTGAGAGAGAGGGCAAAACAGGTGTCCCTGCTCCACGAACTACAGCAGGAAGAGGAGAACAAACTCACGGAGCCAAGGAAGGCAAAGTCCTAGATCAGAGGCTTTAAGGGAGCGTGCTGTGCTCTCGTCTGGGATGTGCCCACGCACCCGGGGGGCCCAGCACGGGGAAAGGCAAACACCTAGGGAATCCGGCCTGGGCACAACCAATGCAGGGCAGCACACTCAGAACGGGCTTCTTTTTCGACAGAGGGCATCGGCAAGCCTCAGCAGTGACAGGGATTCTTGGTGACCGCCTGAACTGAAAATTCGACCAGAAATTTCAAGCTAAGTCAGGTTGTCACGTCGAAAGACACTACGGAAAGAAACCAGCCAGACTGACCAACCAACCAACCAACCAACCAACCATCCAACCCACAACAATCAACCCAACAGAAAAAAACCTCAGAGTCGACTTTGTTTTCAAAGATTTCCTAACATTCTAGGTTTGCAAGCTACCCACCCAATGAAACTCTGTTAGCTAGACTCGGGCTGCGTTTTGCTCAATATGCTTCCTTGTCAAGATCAAAAGCTTCCTTGTCAAGATCAAAAGTGCCCTCCTGGTAGGAGGCATGACAACAAAAACCTGGTTGTTGTTGGAGCAGCGGTTGTAGTTGAAACTCTTCTCCTTCTCCTTCTCCTTCTCCTTCTCCTTCTTCTTCTTCTACTTCTTCTTCTTCATCTCCTCCTCCTCTCCTCCTCCTTCTTTTCTTCTTTCACCAAAGAATGATCGAGGTGGTCAACAGTCAAGATTGTGATGGTTTTAATAAAAGGATGAGGCTGCGGGGGTTGACAGTGAAACCCCCTAAAGAAGCAAAGGCCAAGGCCAAAGGAGTGACTCTGCCAAAGGGGGCAAGGACAGGGTCAAAGAGACCATTGGGATGGTCGGGATGGTCCCGAAGTGCGCCAGAACACCAGCAGCAACAGCACCAAACCCTACCTCCCCCCCCACACACACACACAATCCCTGGCTCTGTTGGCAAATTAGGAGCTAGGGAGCCCGAGGCCAAGAAGATGAGGTGGAATAAGTGTCTCGCCGTGCAAGGCGACAGGAAGGCATGTTTGTATGTTGTCTTGCATGTGTCGGGATTGCTGTCTGGTGGAGCGATGGCAGGCGGCAGGAGAGGCAAGGCGAGGGGAGGCGAGGTAATGAGGGCGAGGGAGAAAGGGCTGAAGGTGGGTGAGTGAGTGAGTGAGTGAGTGAGTGAGTGAGTGAGTGAGTGAGTGAATAAGTGGTCGGGCGGGCAGGCAAGCAAGTGAGTGAGTGGAGTTGGCGGTCCCCGAGGGCAGGTCGGGCAGGGTGTAGCAGTGGCAGTGTGTAGATGTGGAGGCGAGCAAGGTAGCAAGCGAGGGAGCGAGGAAGAGTGTGTTTTGCCTTGTGTAAGTGTGTTTTGCGAGGTTGTTGTTGTTGAGGGTGAGGTGTGTTTGATGCGGTGAGTGTGTGTGAATTTTGTTTTGGAAGCAGAAGAGCGTGGTGGGTGAAGTTGTGGAAGTAGATGGGAGGGAAAAAAATGTGTAGCCCAGGCTGGCCTCGAACTCGTGATCCTCCTGCCTCTGCCTCCTTCAGCAAATCCTACCGGCGTGCGCCACCACTACCGGCGAGAGAACGGCGCGACACGGCCGTACTCGAACCTGCCCCGGCCTGACGTCACCCGCCAAGGCACGCCCCCTGCCTGCCCACAACCACGCCGGCCCACCCGCCCGCCCGCCCGCCCGCCCTGCTCTCGCCCCCGTTACACTCTCACTCGCAACAACCTACACGCACACACACACACACACACACACACACACACACACACACACAAACTCAAATCCTCAACACCTCCTCACCACAAACAAACAACACTCCACGCTTACAGCCGGGGAATCCTCTTCACTCACTCATTCGCCCGCGACTCCCTCCGGCGCCAACACGACCCCTGCCGGCCGGCCCGGGAACACACACACACTCGCCGCCGCTCACTGCCCGCCCGCCCGCTTCTCGGCTCACACACTGGCCTCCTTTCCCTCTCCTCCACTCCACTCGGGCCCCAACCCTCTGACACCCAGCCGCATCGCCGAGCCGAGCGTCTCTCTCTACTCGCTGCTCGCCCTGCTCGCCCTGCTCCTGCTCCTGCTCCTGCTCGACTCCGGCCCGGTCGCCGTCCATACTCGCTCGGCAGCCAGCCGCAGGACACCGCTCTGGAAGCGCCCGCCAGACCCCGCACCCCCGCCAGGCAGCCTCGTGGGCGCTCAGGCACCGCGAGCTTCGCCCTTCCTCACTGGGGACTGGCCCACAGCAAAACCAAGACCTCAAACTCTCAACTGCCGCTGGGCTTCTTCTCCACCGGCCCTCCCCCTGCCCACCCCGAGCTCAAGCCCTTGCCCCCCTCCCACCTCTCACCGCCCCACAGAACACACCCACCACACCCCTGACAGTTCTCCACACGCCCCCCCGCCAGGGAGCCCGCAGGCTCGGCGGGAGCACCACGTTCCCCATCCGGGAGGATCCCCGGACACCCGTGGCTTCGGGATTTCCACGCGACACATACTGGCTGCATGGCTGCATGGGTGCGAGGACGTTCTCGGGGATGGGCGAGTGAGTGGGGTTTTGGACCTGGACGGACACCTTGCTAGGAGCAGACAGGTGGCCAAATACCCGGTGACACGCGATGGAGGACACTGTGAGATCTCTCTTCCGCACCCCCCCACCCTCCCGACCCTCTCCTGCCACATGTCCCCACGCAAGCAGGAGGCGAGGGGTTGGCTCGGGTTGGGGTGAGGGGACCAGAGCGGGAGCCGGCCTAGGCCTCCCGACACCACAAGGCCCAACCCAAGCCCCCAAGCACAACTCAGGGATGTCCTCCCATCTGGATCCAGCTCCTATGGCTATGAAGAGAAGCACACCCGGACCACCTTATCCCAGCTCACTCATCCAAGGCACCGTGCCTTCTGGTGCTCAACACCTCAACCTCAGTCGCCACTTGACCACTTTCATTCACGACACCCTGGACCACTTGGGATGACCACTTTGGCCAAAAAGAAATCAGAAATTCAAGGCAAGGCAGAAACCATTCAAAAAAAAAAAAAAAAGGTGTGCTTGTGTGTGTATGTCACAGAGAGAGAGAGTTTGTGTGTGAGAGAGAGATAGTGAACAATAGAGAGAGAGATAGTGAACAATAGAGAGAGAGAGAGAGAGAGAGAGAGATAGGCAGAAGGACAAGCGGGCAGAAAGAGACAGAGAGATAGAAAGAGAGAGAGAAACAGACACACACACACACACAGGCACACATACACAGAGAAAGAGACAGACAGAGAGAGTGTGCCATAGAATGAGTGATTGAGCAAAGAGAGTAGTGGAGAGTGGGCGGAGTGGGGTCTTACAGCCCTAATCCCCGCACCCCGCTGGAGGATCAACTAAAATTCCATGCCATCTGGGTCTACCCAGTGTTCCTGCAGGATCCACGCTGGCAAAGCAACACGTATCGAGGCGATAAATGTAAACCAAAGGAAAGAGAAAAAGGGCCCAATGAACATACGAGAAAGAGGGGTCATGAAAGGTGAAGAAGCAGAAGAGAGCTGGGGGCCCGGGGAGAGGTGGGGATGGGGGTCGGGGACTGCCCCCGGAGCTGATGGCTGGATTTCAGCGGATGGAGACAGGGGTCCAGAGAAAAGGAAGAGAGATGGCGGTCACTCGGAAGAGAGCACGGTCTCCTGCCTCTCCACGCCTCTCTTCCCTCTCGTGCTCCTGCTCAGAGCAAGAAGCTGGAAAACACCCCTCAGCTCTGCTTTTCCTTCCTTCTCGTTCCTCTTCTTCTGGAAACCGGGGTCCGGTCACAAGCCCGGTCGCCTTGACTTCAACCGGTGTCCAGTATCAGGAGCTAGCACCTCCGCTTTGAGCGCCAGAGCCCCAGCCCACACACCCATGGGGACTCAGACTTGACAGAGACTTGACCGGGTTGGGGGTGCTCTGCAGACGCGGGGACCCGCAGAGTGACGATGAGAGTGAGGCAAGAAGGAAACCTGGTTCAGCACGACTCAGTTTTCCTCTGTGTCGTTTCAGACGTCGAGAATCTGACACACACCGGGCAATTTCTTGAGGCCTCTTGAAGCACACCACCGTCTTGGGAAAAGGCTTCCTTCCTGGCGAGAGCGGTTGCTTGCATGTGTACCACAAAGCTTACGGTTTGTTTCCCTTGAAACTCTTTGCAGAGTGCAAGATGGGTTCGGTTCCCCTGGCTGAGAAACACTTCTCATGCCGCCAGGGCGGCCTCACTCATCCTGTGTGTGGTGTGGGTCCATGGAGCCCTGGACTCTCAGAAAACACAGCCACTTACTTGAACATCCGTGACAGTAGCCACTGAGTTCAACGTCAAGGTCCCAAGGAGTCAGGAGTGGCCAGGCCCTGCAGGGAGCACCTGCAGGAGAGGTCACCTAGGCTCGGCTCCCTGTGTAAAGTGCAGGTGACATCTCCCCATAAGGATGGGGTCTGACTGAGAAGCAGTCGGTGCTCAAGAGAAAGGCCTTGGGCCGGAGAGTCTGGAACAAACAAAACAGTCCGGGGACTGAAGCTGAGCCAGGCCCTCGACATAGTTCAGGCTATCTTTTAGCTCTTTTCGCTACATCCATTTCCAGATTTCGGGGGAGTGTGTGGGAGAAAGGGGTTAACTGGTATACATCTCTTCAGTTAAAGAAGCAGCCCTGCCCATATGCTTAGGGTTGCTGGATTCCCTAGATTGTATCTGTGAGTTCATCCGGGTCCTCCTGCCTTCTGCATGCTGGCTTTAGAACTCTGACCTCTCGTGACCTTGCCTTGTCATTTGCTCTCTCCATGCACCCCTCACTCATCGCCCTCGGCCCACGTATCCAGCCAGCCAGCCAGCCAGCCAGCCAGCCAGCCAGCCAGCCAGCCATCGATCTATCCATTCATCCCCAGCATCAACAGCCTCCCCCAAAACCTACCTAAGCCAGTTGAGAGAGAGGGCAAAACAGGTGTCCCTGCTCCACGAACTACAGCAGGAAGAGGAGAACAAACTCACGGAGCCAAGGAAGGCAAAGTCCTAGATCAGAGGCTTTAAGGGAGCGTGCTGTGCTCTCGTCTGGGATGTGCCCACGCACCCGGGGGGCCCAGCACGGGGAAAGGCAAACACCTAGGGAATCCGGCCTGGGCACAACCAATGCAGGGCAGCACACTCAGAACGGGCTTCTTTTTCGACAGAGGGCATCGGCAAGCCTCAGCAGTGACAGGGATTCTTGGTGACCGCCTGAACTGAAAATTCGACCAGAAATTTCAAGCTAAGTCAGGTTGTCACGTCGAAAGACACTACGGAAAGAAACCAGCCAGACTGACCAACCAACCAACCAACCAACCAACCATCCAACCCACAACAATCAACCCAACAGAAAAAAACCTCAGAGTCGACTTTGTTTTCAAAGATTTCCTAACATTCTAGGTTTGCAAGCTACCCACCCAATGAAACTCTGTTAGCTAGACTCGGGCTGCGTTTTGCTCAATATGCTTCCTTGTCAAGATCAAAAGCTTCCTTGTCAAGATCAAAAGTGCCCTCCTGGTAGGAGGCATGACAACAAAAACCTGGTTGTTGTTGGAGCAGCGGTTGTAGTTGAAACTCTTCTCCTTCTCCTTCTCCTTCTCCTTCTCCTTCTTCTTCTTCTACTTCTTCTTCTTCATCTCCTCCTCCTCTCCTCCTCCTTCTTTTCTTCTTTCACCAAAGAATGATCGAGGTGGTCAACAGTCAAGATTGTGATGGTTTTAATAAAAGGATGAGGCTGCGGGGGTTGACAGTGAAACCCCCTAAAGAAGCAAAGGCCAAGGCCAAAGGAGTGACTCTGCCAAAGGGGGCAAGGACAGGGTCAAAGAGACCATTGGGATGGTCGGGATGGTCCCGAAGTGCGCCAGAACACCAGCAGCAACAGCACCAAACCCTACCTCCCCCCCCACACACACACACAATCCCTGGCTCTGTTGGCAAATTAGGAGCTAGGGAGCCCGAGGCCAAGAAGATGAGGTGGAATAAGTGTCTCGCCGTGCAAGGCGACAGGAAGGCATGTTTGTATGTTGTCTTGCATGTGTCGGGATTGCTGTCTGGTGGAGCGATGGCAGGCGGCAGGAGAGGCAAGGCGAGGGGAGGCGAGGTAATGAGGGCGAGGGAGAAAGGGCTGAAGGTGGGTGAGTGAGTGAGTGAGTGAGTGAGTGAGTGAGTGAGTGAGTGAGTGAGTGAATAAGTGGTCGGGCGGGCAGGCAAGCAAGTGAGTGAGTGGAGTTGGCGGTCCCCGAGGGCAGGTCGGGCAGGGTGTAGCAGTGGCAGTGTGTAGATGTGGAGGCGAGCAAGGTAGCAAGCGAGGGAGCGAGGAAGAGTGTGTTTTGCCTTGTGTAAGTGTGTTTTGCGAGGTTGTTGTTGTTGAGGGTGAGGTGTGTTTGATGCGGTGAGTGTGTGTGAATTTTGTTTTGGAAGCAGAAGAGCGTGGTGGGTGAAGTTGTGGAAGTAGATGGGAGGGAAAAAAATGTGTAGCCCAGGCTGGCCTCGAACTCGTGATCCTCCTGCCTCTGCCTCCTTCAGCAAATCCTACCGGCGTGCGCCACCACTACCGGCGAGAGAACGGCGCGACACGGCCGTACTCGAACCTGCCCCGGCCTGACGTCACCCGCCAAGGCACGCCCCCTGCCTGCCCACAACCACGCCGGCCCACCCGCCCGCCCGCCCGCCCGCCCTGCTCTCGCCCCCGTTACACTCTCACTCGCAACAACCTACACGCACACACACACACACACACACACACACACACACACACACACAAACTCAAATCCTCAACACCTCCTCACCACAAACAAACAACACTCCACGCTTACAGCCGGGGAATCCTCTTCACTCACTCATTCGCCCGCGACTCCCTCCGGCGCCAACACGACCCCTGCCGGCCGGCCCGGGAACACACACACACTCGCCGCCGCTCACTGCCCGCCCGCCCGCTTCTCGGCTCACACACTGGCCTCCTTTCCCTCTCCTCCACTCCACTCGGGCCCCAACCCTCTGACACCCAGCCGCATCGCCGAGCCGAGCGTCTCTCTCTACTCGCTGCTCGCCCTGCTCGCCCTGCTCCTGCTCCTGCTCCTGCTCCTGCTCGACTCCGGCCCGGTCGCCGTCCATACTCGCTCGGCAGCCAGCCGCAGGACACCGCTCTGGAAGCGCCCGCCAGACCCCGCACCCCCGCCAGGCAGCCTCGTGGGCGCTCAGGCACCGCGAGCTTCGCCCTTCCTCACTGGGGACTGGCCCACAGCAAAACCAAGACCTCAAACTCTCAACTGCCGCTGGGCTTCTTCTCCACCGGCCCTCCCCCTGCCCACCCCGAGCTCAAGCCCTTGCCCCCCTCCCACCTCTCACCGCCCCACAGAACACACCCACCACACCCCTGACAGTTCTCCACACGCCCCCCCGCCAGGGAGCCCGCAGGCTCGGCGGGAGCACCACGTTCCCCATCCGGGAGGATCCCCGGACACCCGTGGCTTCGGGATTTCCACGCGACACATACTGGCTGCATGGCTGCATGGGTGCGAGGACGTTCTCGGGGATGGGCGAGTGAGTGGGGTTTTGGACCTGGACGGACACCTTGCTAGGAGCAGACAGGTGGCCAAATACCCGGTGACACGCGATGGAGGACACTGTGAGATCTCTCTTCCGCACCCCCCCCACCCTCCCGACCCTCTCCTGCCACATGTCCCCACGCAAGCAGGAGGCGAGGGGTTGGCTCGGGTTGGGGTGAGGGGACCAGAGCGGGAGCCGGCCTAGGCCTCCCGACACCACAAGGCCCAACCCAAGCCCCCAAGCACAACTCAGGGATGTCCTCCCATCTGGATCCAGCTCCTATGGCTATGAAGAGAAGCACACCCGGACCACCTTATCCCAGCTCACTCATCCAAGGCACCGTGCCTTCTGGTGCTCAACACCTCAACCTCAGTCGCCACTTGACCACTTTCATTCACGACACCCTGGACCACTTGGGATGACCACTTTGGCCAAAAAGAAATCAGAAATTCAAGGCAAGGCAGAAACCATTCAAAAAAAAAAAAAAAAGGTGTGCTTGTGTGTGTATGTCACAGAGAGAGAGAGTTTGTGTGTGAGAGAGAGATAGTGAACAATAGAGAGAGAGATAGTGAACAATAGAGAGAGAGAGAGAGAGAGAGAGAGAGATAGGCAGAAGGACAAGCGGGCAGAAAGAGACAGAGAGATAGAAAGAGAGAGAGAAACAGACACACACACACACACAGGCACACATACACAGAGAAAGAGACAGACAGAGAGAGTGTGCCATAGAATGAGTGATTGAGCAAAGAGAGTAGCGGAGAGTGGGCGGAGTGGGGTCTTACAGCCCTAATCCCCGCACCCCGCTGGAGGATCAACTAAAATTCCATGCCATCTGGGTCTACCCAGTGTTCCTGCAGGATCCACGCTGGCAAAGCAACACGTATCGAGGCGATAAATGTAAACCAAAGGAAAGAGAAAAAGGGCCCAATGAACATACGAGAAAGAGGGGTCATGAAAGGTGAAGAAGCAGAAGAGAGCTGGGGGCCCGGGGAGAGGTGGGGATGGGGGTCGGGGACTGCCCCCGGAGCTGATGGCTGGATTTCAGCGGATGGAGACAGGGGTCCAGAGAAAAGGAAGAGAGATGGCGGTCACTCGGAAGAGAGCACGGTCTCCTGCCTCTCCACGCCTCTCTTCCCTCTCGTGCTCCTGCTCAGAGCAAGAAGCTGGAAAACACCCCTCAGCTCTGCTTTTCCTTCCTTCTCGTTCCTCTTCTTCTGGAAACCGGGGTCCGGTCACAAGCCCGGTCGCCTTGACTTCAACCGGTGTCCAGTATCAGGAGCTAGCACCTCCGCTTTGAGCGCCAGAGCCCCAGCCCACACACCCATGGGGACTCAGACTTGACAGAGACTTGACCGGGTTGGGGGTGCTCTGCAGACGCGGGGACCCGCAGAGTGACGATGAGAGTGAGGCAAGAAGGAAACCTGGTTCAGCACGACTCAGTTTTCCTCTGTGTCGTTTCAGACGTCGAGAATCTGACACACACCGGGCAATTTCTTGAGGCCTCTTGAAGCACACCACCGTCTTGGGAAAAGGCTTCCTTCCTGGCGAGAGCGGTTGCTTGCATGTGTACCACAAAGCTTACGGTTTGTTTCCCTTGAAACTCTTTGCAGAGTGCAAGATGGGTTCGGTTCCCCTGGCTGAGAAACACTTCTCATGCCGCCAGGGCGGCCTCACTCATCCTGTGTGTGGTGTGGGTCCATGGAGCCCTGGACTCTCAGAAAACACAGCCACTTACTTGAACATCCGTGACAGTAGCCACTGAGTTCAACGTCAAGGTCCCAAGGAGTCAGGAGTGGCCAGGCCCTGCAGGGAGCACCTGCAGGAGAGGTCACCTAGGCTCGGCTCCCTGTGTAAAGTGCAGGTGACATCTCCCCATAAGGATGGGGTCTGACTGAGAAGCAGTCGGTGCTCAAGAGAAAGGCCTTGGGCCGGAGAGTCTGGAACAAACAAAACAGTCCGGGGACTGAAGCTGAGCCAGGCCCTCGACATAGTTCAGGCTATCTTTTAGCTCTTTTCGCTACATCCATTTCCAGATTTCGGGGGAGTGTGTGGGAGAAAGGGGTTAACTGGTATACATCTCTTCAGTTAAAGAAGCAGCCCTGCCCATATGCTTAGGGTTGCTGGATTCCCTAGATTGTATCTGTGAGTTCATCCGGGTCCTCCTGCCTTCTGCATGCTGGCTTTAGAACTCTGACCTCTCGTGACCTTGCCTTGTCATTTGCTCTCTCCATGCACCCCTCACTCATCGCCCTCGGCCCACGTATCCAGCCAGCCAGCCAGCCAGCCAGCCAGCCAGCCAGCCAGCCAGCCATCGATCTATCCATTCATCCCCAGCATCAACAGCCTCCCCCAAAACCTACCTAAGCCAGTTGAGAGAGAGGGCAAAACAGGTGTCCCTGCTCCACGAACTACAGCAGGAAGAGGAGAACAAACTCACGGAGCCAAGGAAGGCAAAGTCCTAGATCAGAGGGTTTAAGGGAGCGTGCTGTGCTCTCGTCTGGGATGTGCCCACGCACCCGGGGGGCCCAGCACGGGGAAAGGCAAACACCTAGGGAATCCGGCCTGGGCACAACCAATGCAGGGCAGCACACTCAGAACGGGCTTCTTTTTCGACAGAGGGCATCGGCAAGCCTCAGCAGTGACAGGGATTCTTGGTGACCGCCTGAACTGAAAATTCGACCAGAAATTTCAAGCTAAGTCAGGTTGTCACGTCGAAAGACACTACGGAAAGAAACCAGCCAGACTGACCAACCAACCAACCAACCAACCAACCATCCAACCCACAACAATCAACCCAACAGAAAAAAACCTCAGAGTCGACTTTGTTTTCAAAGATTTCCTAACATTCTAGGTTTGCAAGCTACCCACCCAATGAAACTCTGTTAGCTAGACTCGGGCTGCGTTTTGCTCAATATGCTTCCTTGTCAAGATCAAAAGCTTCCTTGTCAAGATCAAAAGTGCCCTCCTGGTAGGAGGCATGACAACAAAAACCTGGTTGTTGTTGGAGCAGCGGTTGTAGTTGAAACTCTTCTCCTTCTCCTTCTCCTTCTCCTTCTCCTTCTTCTTCTTCTACTTCTTCTTCTTCATCTCCTCCTCCTCTCCTCCTCCTTCTTTTCTTCTTTCACCAAAGAATGATCGAGGTGGTCAACAGTCAAGATTGTGATGGTTTTAATAAAAGGATGAGGCTGCGGGGGTTGACAGTGAAACCCCCTAAAGAAGCAAAGGCCAAGGCCAAAGGAGTGACTCTGCCAAAGGGGGCAAGGACAGGGTCAAAGAGACCATTGGGATGGTCGGGATGGTCCCGAAGTGCGCCAGAACACCAGCAGCAACAGCACCAAACCCTACCTCCCCCCCCACACACACACACAATCCCTGGCTCTGTTGGCAAATTAGGAGCTAGGGAGCCCGAGGCCAAGAAGATGAGGTGGAATAAGTGTCTCGCCGTGCAAGGCGACAGGAAGGCATGTTTGTATGTTGTCTTGCATGTGTCGGGATTGCTGTCTGGTGGAGCGATGGCAGGCGGCAGGAGAGGCAAGGCGAGGGGAGGCGAGGTAATGAGGGCGAGGGAGAAAGGGCTGAAGGTGGGTGAGTGAGTGAGTGAGTGAGTGAGTGAGTGAGTGAGTGAGTGAGTGAATAAGTGGTCGGGCGGGCAGGCAAGCAAGTGAGTGAGTGGAGTTGGCGGTCCCCGAGGGCAGGTCGGGCAGGGTGTAGCAGTGGCAGTGTGTAGATGTGGAGGCGAGCAAGGTAGCAAGCGAGGGAGCGAGGAAGAGTGTGTTTTGCCTTGTGTAAGTGTGTTTTGCGAGGTTGTTGTTGTTGAGGGTGAGGTGCGTTTGAAGCGGTGAGTGTGTGTGAATTTTGTTTTGGAAGCATAAGAGCGTGGTGGGTGAAGTTGTGGAAGTAGATGGGAGGGAAAAAAATGTGTAGCCCAGGCTGGCCTCGAACTCGTGATCCTCCTGCCTCTGCCTCCTTCAGCAAATCCTACCGGCGTGCGCCACCACTACCGGCGAGAGAACGGCGCGACACGGCCGTACTCGAACCTGCCCCGGCCTGACGTCACCCTCCAAGGCACGCCCCCTGCCTGCCCACAACCACGCCGGCCCACCCGCCCGCCCGCCCGCCCGCCCTGCTCTCGCCCCCGTTACACTCTCACTCGCAACAACCTACACGCACACACACACACACACACACACACACACAAACTCAAATCCTCAACACCTCCTCACCACAAACAAACAACACTCCACGCTTACAGCCGGGGAATCCTCTTCACTCACTCATTCGCCCGCGACTCCCTCCGGCGCCAACACGACCCCTGCCGGCCGGCCCGGGAACACACACACACTCGCCGCCGCTCACTGCCCGCCCGCCCGCTTCTCGGCTCACACACTGGCCTCCTTTCCCTCTCCTCCACTCCACTCGGGCCCCAACCCTCTGACACCCAGCCGCATCGCCGAGCCGAGCGTCTCTCTCTACTCGCTGCTCGCCCTGCTCGCCCTGCTCCTGCTCCTGCTCCTGCTCCTGCTCGACTCCGGCCCGGTCGCGGTCCATACTCGCTCGGCAGCCAGCCGCAGGACACCGCTCTGGAAGCGCCCGCCAGACCCCGCACCCCCGCCAGGCAGCCTCGTGGGCGCTCAGGCACCGCGAGCTTCGCCCTTCCTCACTGGGGACTGGCCCACAGCAAAACCAAGACCTCAAACTCTCAACTGCCGCTGGGCTTCTTCTCCACCGGCCCTCCCACTGCCCACCCCGAGCTCAAGCCCTTGCCCCCCTCCCACCTCTCACCGCCCCACAGAACACACCCACCACACCCCTGACAGTTCTCCACACGCCCCCCCGCCAGGGAGCCCGCAGGCTCGGCGGGAGCACCACGTTCCCCATCCGGGAGGATCCCCGGACACCCGTGGCTTCGGGATTTCCACGCGACACATACTGGCTGCATGGCTGCATGGGTGCGAGGACGTTCTCGGGGATGGGCGAGTGAGTGGGGTTTTGGACCTGGACGGACACCTTGCTAGGAGCAGACAGGTGGCCAAATACCCGGTGACACGCGATGGAGGACACTGTGAGATCTCTCTTCCGCACCCCCCCCACCCTCCCGACCCTCTCCTGCCACATGTCCCCACGCAAGCAGGAGGCGAGGGGTTGGCTCGGGTTGGGGTGAGGGGACCAGAGCGGGAGCCGGCCTAGGCCTCCCGACACCACAAGGCCCAACCCAAGCCCCCAAGCACAACTCAGGGATGTCCTCCCATCTGGATCCAGCTCCTATGGCTATGAAGAGAAGCACACCCGGACCACCTTATCCCAGCTCACTCATCCAAGGCACCGTGCCTTCTGGTGCTCAACACCTCAACCTCAGTCGCCACTTGACCACTTTCATTCACGACACCCTGGACCACTTGGGATGACCACTTTGGCCAAAAAGAAATCAGAAATTCAAGGCAAGGCAGAAACCATTCAAAAAAAAAAAAAAAGGTGTGCTTGTGTGTGTATGTCACAGAGAGAGAGAGTTTGTGTGTGAGAGAGAGATAGTGAACAATAGAGAGAGAGATAGTGAACAATAGAGAGAGAGAGAGAGAGAGAGAGAGAGAGAGAGAGATAGGCAGAAGGACAAGCGGGCAGAAAGAGACAGAGAGATAGAAAGAGAGAGAGAAACAGACACACACACACACACAGGCACACATACACAGAGAAAGAGACAGACAGAGAGAGTGTGCCATAGAATGAGTGATTGAGCAAAGAGAGTAGCGGAGAGTGGGCGGAGTGGGGTCTTACAGCCCTAATCCCCGCACCCCGCTGGAGGATCAACTAAAATTCCATGCCATCTGGGTCTACCCAGTGTTCCTGCAGGATCCACGCTGGCAAAGCAACACGTATCGAGGCGATAAATGTAAACCAAAGGAAAGAGAAAAAGGGCCCAATGAACATACGAGAAAGAGGGGTCATGAAAGGTGAAGAAGCAGAAGAGAGCTGGGGGCCCGGGGAGAGGTGGGGATGGGGGTCGGGGACTGCCCCCGGAGCTGATGGCTGGATTTCAGCGGATGGAGACAGGGGTCCAGAGAAAAGGAAGAGAGATGGCGGTCACTCGGAAGAGAGCACGGTCTCCTGCCTCTCCACGCCTCTCTTCCCTCTCGTGCTCCTGCTCAGAGCAAGAAGCTGGAAAACACCCCTCAGCTCTGCTTTTCCTTCCTTCTCGTTCCTCTTCTTCTGGAAACCGGGGTCCGGTCACAAGCCCGGTCGCCTTGACTTCAACCGGTGTCCAGTATCAGGAGCTAGCACCTCCGCTTTGAGCGCCAGAGCCCCAGCCCACACACCCATGGGGACTCAGACTTGACAGAGACTTGACCGGGTTGGGGGTGCTCTGCAGACGCGGGGACCCGCAGAGTGACGATGAGAGTGAGGCAAGAAGGAAACCTGGTTCAGCACGACTCAGTTTTCCTCTGTGTCGTTTCAGACGTCGAGAATCTGACACACACCGGGCAATTTCTTGAGGCCTCTTGAAGCACACCACCGTCTTGGGAAAAGGCTTCCTTCCTGGCGAGAGCGGTTGCTTGCATGTGTACCACAAAGCTTACGGTTTGTTTCCCTTGAAACTCTTTGCAGAGTGCAAGAGGGGTTCGGTTCCCCTGGCTGAGAAACACTTCTCATGCCGCCAGGGCGGCCTCACTCATCCTGTGTGTGGTGTGGGTCCATGGAGCCCTGGACTCTCAGAAAACACAGCCACTTACTTGAACATCCGTGACAGTAGCCACTGAGTTCAACGTCAAGGTCCCAAGGAGTCAGGAGTGGCCAGGCCCTGCAGGGAGCACCTGCAGGAGAGGTCACCTAGGCTCGGCTCCCTGTGTAAAGTGCAGGTGACATCTCCCCATAAGGATGGGGTCTGACTGAGAAGCAGTCGGTGCTCAAGACAAAGGCCTTGGGCCGGAGAGTCTGGAACAAACAAAACAGTCCGGGGACTGAAGCTGAGCCAGGCCCTCGACATAGTTCAGGCTATCTTTTAGCTCTTTTCGCTACATCCATTTCCAGATTTCGGGGGAGTGTGTGGGAGAAAGGGGTTAACTGGTATACATCTCTTCAGTTAAAGAAGCAGCCCTGCCCATATGCTTAGGGTTGCTGGATTCCCTAGGTTGTATCTGTGAGTTCATCCGGGTCCTCCTGCCTTCTGCATGCTGGCTTTAGAACTCTGACCTCTCGTGACCTTGCCTTGTCATTTGCTCTCTCCATGCACCCCTCACTCATCGCCCTCTGCCCACGTATCCAGCCAGCCAGCCAGCCAGCCAGCCAGCCAGCCAGCCAGCCAGCCATCGATCTATCCATTCATCCCCAGCATCAACAGCCTCCCCCAAAACCTACCTAAGCCAGTTGAGAGAGAGGGCAAAACAGGTGTCCCTGCTCCACGAACTACAGCAGGAAGAGGAGAACAAACTCACGGAGCCAAGGAAGGCCAAGTCCTAGATCAGAGGCTTTAAGGGAGCGTGCTGTGCTCTCGTCTGGGATGTGCCCACGCACCCGGGGGGCCCAGCACGGGGAAAGGCAAACACCTAGGGAATCCGGCCTGGGCACAACCAATGCAGGGCAGCACACTCAGAACGGGCTTCTTTTTCGACAGAGGGCATCGGCAAGCCTCAGCAGTGACAGGGATTCTTGGTGACCGCCTGAACTGAAAATTCGACCAGAAATTTCAAGCTAAGTCAGGTTGTCACGTCGAAAGACACTACGGAAAGAAACCAGCCAGACTGACCAACCAACCAACCAACCAACCAACCATCCAACCCACAACAATCAACCCAACAGAAAAAAACCTCAGAGTCGACTTTGTTTTCAAAGATTTCCTAACATTCTAGGTTTGCAAGCTACCCACCCAATGAAACTCTGTTAGCTAGACTCGGGCTGCGTTTTGCTCAATATGCTTCCTTGTCAAGATCAAAAGCTTCCTTGTCAAGATCAAAAGTGCCCTCCTGGTAGGAGGCATGACAACAAAAACCTGGTTGTTGTTGGAGCAGCGGTTGTAGTTGAAACTCTTCTCCTTCTCCTTCTCCTTCTCCTTCTCCTTCTTCTTCTTCTACTTCTTCTTCTTCATCTCCTCCTCCTCTCCTCCTCCTTCTTTTCTTCTTTCACCAAAGAATGATCGAGGTGGTCAACAGTCAAGATTGTGATGGTTTTAATAAAAGGATGAGGCTGCGGGGGTTGACAGTGAAACCCCCTAAAGAAGCAAAGGCCAAGGCCAAAGGAGTGACTCTGCCAAAGGGGGCAAGGACAGGGTCAAAGAGACCATTGGGATGGTCGGGATGGTCCCGAAGTGCGCCAGAACACCAGCAGCAACAGCACCAAACCCTACCTCCCCCCCCCCCACACACACACAATCCCTGGCTCTGTTGGCAAATTAGGAGCTAGGGAGCCCGAGGCCAAGAAGATGAGGTGGAATAAGTGTCTCGCCGTGCAAGGCGACAGGAAGGCATGTTTGTATGTTGTCTTGCATGTGTCGGGATTGCTGTCTGGTGGAGCGATGGCAGGCGGCAGGAGAGGCAAGGCGAGGGGAGGCGAGGTAATGAGGGCGAGGGAGAAAGGGCTGAAGGTGGGTGAGTGAGTGAGTGAGTGAGTGAGTGAGTGAGTGAGTGAGTGAGTGAGTGAATAAGTGGTCGGGCGGGCAGGCAAGCAAGTGAGTGAGTGGAGTTGGCGGTCCCCGAGGGCAGGTCGGGCAGGGTGTAGCAGTGGCAGTGTGTAGATGTGGAGGCGAGCAAGGTAGCAAGCGAGGGAGCGAGGAAGAGTGTGTTTTGCCTTGTGTAAGTGTGTTTTGCGAGGTTGTTGTTGTTGAGGGTGAGGTGCGTTTGAAGCGGTGAGTGTGTGTGAATTTTGTTTTGGAAGCAGAAGAGCGTGGTGGGTGAAGTTGTGGAAGTAGATGGGAGGGAAAAAAATGTGTAGCCCAGGCTGGCCTCGAACTCGTGATCCTCCTGCCTCTGCCTCCTTCAGCAAATCCTACCGGCGTGCGCCACCACTACCGGCGAGAGAACGGCGCGACACGGCCGTACTCGAACCTGCCCCGGCCTGACGTCACCCTCCAAGGCACGCCCCCTGCCTGCCCACAACCACGCCGGCCCACCCGCCCGCCCGCCCGCCCGCCCTGCTCTCGCCCCCGTTACACTCTCACTCGCAACAACCTACACGCACACACACACACACACACACACACACACAAACTCAAATCCTCAACACCTCCTCACCACAAACAAACAACACTCCACGCTTACAGCCGGGGAATCCTCTTCACTCACTCATTCGCCCGCGACTCCCTCCGGCGCCAACACGACCCCTGCCGGCCGGCCCGGGAACACACACACACTCGCCGCCGCTCACTGCCCGCCCGCCCGCTTCTCGGCTCACACACTGGCCTCCTTTCCCTCTCCTCCACTCCACTCGGGCCCCAACCCTCTGACACCCAGCCGCATCGCCGAGCCGAGCGTCTCTCTCTACTCGCTGCTCGCCCTGCTCGCCCTGCTCCTGCTCCTGCTCCTGCTCCTGCTCGACTCCGGCCCGGTCGCGGTCCATACTCGCTCGGCAGCCAGCCGCAGGACACCGCTCTGGAAGCGCCCGCCAGACCCCGCACCCCCGCCAGGCAGCCTCGTGGGCGCTCAGGCACCGCGAGCTTCGCCCTTCCTCACTGGGGACTGGCCCACAGCAAAACCAAGACCTCAAACTCTCAACTGCCGCTGGGCTTCTTCTCCACCGGCCCTCCCACTGCCCACCCCGAGCTCAAGCCCTTGCCCCCCTCCCACCTCTCACCGCCCCACAGAACACACCCACCACACCCCTGACAGTTCTCCACACGCCCCCCCGCCAGGGAGCCCGCAGGCTCGGCGGGAGCACCACGTTCCCCATCCGGGAGGATCCCCGGACACCCGTGGCTTCGGGATTTCCACGCGACACATACTGGCTGCATGGCTGCATGGGTGCGAGGACGTTCTCGGGGATGGGCGAGTGAGTGGGGTTTTGGACCTGGACGGACACCTTGCTAGGAGCAGACAGGTGGCCAAATACCCGGTGACACGCGATGGAGGACACTGTGAGATCTCTCTTCCGCACCCCCCCCACCCTCCCGACCCTCTCCTGCCACATGTCCCCACGCAAGCAGGAGGCGAGGGGTTGGCTCGGGTTGGGGTGAGGGGACCAGAGCGGGAGCCGGCCTAGGCCTCCCGACACCACAAGGCCCAACCCAAGCCCCCAAGCACAACTCAGGGATGTCCTCCCATCTGGATCCAGCTCCTATGGCTATGAAGAGAAGCACACCCGGACCACCTTATCCCAGCTCACTCATCCAAGGCACCGTGCCTTCTGGTGCTCAACACCTCAACCTCAGTCGCCACTTGACCACTTTCATTCACGACACCCTGGACCACTTGGGATGACCACTTTGGCCAAAAAGAAATCAGAAATTCAAGGCAAGGCAGAAACCATTCAAAAAAAAAAAAAAAGGTGTGCTTGTGTGTGTATGTCACAGAGAGAGAGAGTTTGTGTGTGAGAGAGAGATAGTGAACAATAGAGAGAGAGATAGTGAACAATAGAGAGAGAGAGAGAGAGAGAGAGAGAGAGAGAGAGATAGGCAGAAGGACAAGCGGGCAGAAAGAGACAGAGAGATAGAAAGAGAGAGAGAAACAGACACACACACACACACAGGCACACATACACAGAGAAAGAGACAGACAGAGAGAGTGTGCCATAGAATGAGTGATTGAGCAAAGAGAGTAGCGGAGAGTGGGCGGAGTGGGGTCTTACAGCCCTAATCCCCGCACCCCGCTGGAGGATCAACTAAAATTCCATGCCATCTGGGTCTACCCAGTGTTCCTGCAGGATCCACGCTGGCAAAGCAACACGTATCGAGGCGATAAATGTAAACCAAAGGAAAGAGAAAAAGGGCCCAATGAACATACGAGAAAGAGGGGTCATGAAAGGTGAAGAAGCAGAAGAGAGCTGGGGGCCCGGGGAGAGGTGGGGATGGGGGTCGGGGACTGCCCCCGGAGCTGATGGCTGGATTTCAGCGGATGGAGACAGGGGTCCAGAGAAAAGGAAGAGAGATGGCGGTCACTCGGAAGAGAGCACGGTCTCCTGCCTCTCCACGCCTCTCTTCCCTCTCGTGCTCCTGCTCAGAGCAAGAAGCTGGAAAACACCCCTCAGCTCTGCTTTTCCTTCCTTCTCGTTCCTCTTCTTCTGGAAACCGGGGTCCGGTCACAAGCCCGGTCGCCTTGACTTCAACCGGTGTCCAGTATCAGGAGCTAGCACCTCCGCTTTGAGCGCCAGAGCCCCAGCCCACACACCCATGGGGACTCAGACTTGACAGAGACTTGACCGGGTTGGGGGTGCTCTGCAGACGCGGGGACCCGCAGAGTGACGATGAGAGTGAGGCAAGAAGGAAACCTGGTTCAGCACGACTCAGTTTTCCTCTGTGTCGTTTCAGACGTCGAGAATCTGACACACACCGGGCAATTTCTTGAGGCCTCTTGAAGCACACCACCGTCTTGGGAAAAGGCTTCCTTCCTGGCGAGAGCGGTTGCTTGCATGTGTACCACAAAGCTTACGGTTTGTTTCCCTTGAAACTCTTTGCAGAGTGCAAGATGGGTTCGGTTCCCCTGGCTGAGAAACACTTCTCATGCCGCCAGGGCGGCCTCACTCATCCTGTGTGTGGTGTGGGTCCATGGAGCCCTGGACTCTCAGAAAACACAGCCACTTACTTGAACATCCGTGACAGTAGCCACTGAGTTCAACGTCAAGGTCCCAAGGAGTCAGGAGTGGCCAGGCCCTGCAGGGAGCACCTGCAGGAGAGGTCACCTAGGCTCGGCTCCCTGTGTAAAGTGCAGGTGACATCTCCCCATAAGGATGGGGTCTGACTGAGAAGCAGTCGGTGCTCAAGAGAAAGGCCTTGGGCCGGAGAGTCTGGAACAAACAAAACAGTCCGGGGACTGAAGCTGAGCCAGGCCCTCGACATAGTTCAGGCTATCTTTTAGCTCTTTTCGCTACATCCATTTCCAGATTTCGGGGGAGTGTGTGGGAGAAAGGGGTTAACTGGTATACATCTCTTCAGTTAAAGAAGCAGCCCTGCCCATATGCTTAGGGTTGCTGGATTCCCTAGATTGTATCTGTGAGTTCATCCGGGTCCTCCTGCCTTCTGCATGCTGGCTTTAGAACTCTGACCTCTCGTGACCTTGCCTTGTCATTTGCTCTCTCCATGCACCCCTCACTCATCGCCCTCGGCCCACGTATCCAGCCAGCCAGCCAGCCAGCCAGCCAGCCAGCCAGCCAGCCAGCCATCGATCTATCCATTCATCCCCAGCATCAACAGCCTCCCCCAAAACCTACCTAAGCCAGTTGAGAGAGAGGGCAAAACAGGTGTCCCTGCTCCACGAACTACAGCAGGAAGAGGAGAACAAACTCACGGAGCCAAGGAAGGCAAAGTCCTAGATCAGAGGGTTTAAGGGAGCGTGCTGTGCTCTCGTCTGGGATGTGCCCACGCACCCGGGGGGCCCAGCACGGGGAAAGGCAAACACCTAGGGAATCCGGCCTGGGCACAACCAATGCAGGGCAGCACACTCAGAACGGGCTTCTTTTTCGACAGAGGGCATCGGCAAGCCTCAGCAGTGACAGGGATTCTTGGTGACCGCCTGAACTGAAAATTCGACCAGAAATTTCAAGCTAAGTCAGGTTGTCACGTCGAAAGACACTACGGAAAGAAACCAGCCAGACTGACCAACCAACCAACCAACCAACCAACCATCCAACCCACAACAATCAACCCAACAGAAAAAAACCTCAGAGTCGACTTTGTTTTCAAAGATTTCCTAACATTCTAGGTTTGCAAGCTACCCACCCAATGAAACTCTGTTAGCTAGACTCGGGCTGCGTTTTGCTCAATATGCTTCCTTGTCAAGATCAAAAGCTTCCTTGTCAAGATCAAAAGTGCCCTCCTGGTAGGAGGCATGACAACAAAAACCTGGTTGTTGTTGGAGCAGCGGTTGTAGTTGAAACTCTTCTCCTTCTCCTTCTCCTTCTCCTTCTCCTTCTTCTTCTTCTACTTCTTCTTCTTCATCTCCTCCTCCTCTCCTCCTCCTTCTTTTCTTCTTTCACCAAAGAATGATCGAGGTGGTCAACAGTCAAGATTGTGATGGTTTTAATAAAAGGATGAGGCTGCGGGGGTTGACAGTGAAACCCCCTAAAGAAGCAAAGGCCAAGGCCAAAGGAGTGACTCTGCCAAAGGGGGCAAGGACAGGGTCAAAGAGACCATTGGGATGGTCGGGATGGTCCCGAAGTGCGCCAGAACACCAGCAGCAACAGCACCAAACCCTACCTCCCCCCCCCCACACACACACAATCCCTGGCTCTGTTGGCAAATTAGGAGCTAGGGAGCCCGAGGCCAAGAAGATGAGGTGGAATAAGTGTCTCGCCGTGCAAGGCGACAGGAAGGCATGTTTGTATGTTGTCTTGCATGTGTCGGGATTGCTGTCTGGTGGAGCGATGGCAGGCGGCAGGAGAGGCAAGGCGAGGGGAGGCGAGGTAATGAGGGCGAGGGAGAAAGGGCTGAAGGTGGGTGAGTGAGTGAGTGAGTGAGTGAGTGAGTGAGTGAGTGAGTGAGTGAGTGAATAAGTGGTCGGGCGGGCAGGCAAGCAAGTGAGTGAGTGGAGTTGGCGGTCCCCGAGGGCAGGTCGGGCAGGGTGTAGCAGTGGCAGTGTGTAGATGTGGAGGCGAGCAAGGTAGCAAGCGAGGGAGCGAGGAAGAGTGTGTTTTGCCTTGTGTAAGTGTGTTTTGCGAGGTTGTTGTTGTTGAGGGTGAGGTGCGTTTGAAGCGGTGAGTGTGTGTGAATTTTGTTTTGGAAGCAGAAGAGCGTGGTGGGTGAAGTTGTGGAAGTAGATGGGAGGGAAAAAAATGTGTAGCCCAGGCTGGCCTCGAACTCGTGATCCTCCTGCCTCTGCCTCCTTCAGCAAATCCTACCGGCGTGCGCCACCACTACCGGCGAGAGAACGGCGCGACACGGCCGTACTCGAACCTGCCCCGGCCTGACGTCACCCTCCAAGGCACGCCCCCTGCCTGCCCACAACCACGCCGGCCCACCCGCCCGCCCGCCCGCCCGCCCTGCTCTCGCCCCCGTTACACTCTCACTCGCAACAACCTACACGCACACACACACACACACACACACACACACAAACTCAAATCCTCAACACCTCCTCACCACAAACAAACAACACTCCACGCTTACAGCCGGGGAATCCTCTTCACTCACTCATTCGCCCGCGACTCCCTCCGGCGCCAACACGACCCCTGCCGGCCGGCCCGGGAACACACACACACTCGCCGCCGCTCACTGCCCGCCCGCCCGCTTCTCGGCTCACACACTGGCCTCCTTTCCCTCTCCTCCACTCCACTCGGGCCCCAACCCTCTGACACCCAGCCGCATCGCCGAGCCGAGCGTCTCTCTCTACTCGCTGCTCGCCCTGCTCGCCCTGCTCCTGCTCCTGCTCCTGCTCCTGCTCGACTCCGGCCCGGTCGCGGTCCATACTCGCTCGGCAGCCAGCCGCAGGACACCGCTCTGGAAGCGCCCGCCAGACCCCGCACCCCCGCCAGGCAGCCTCGTGGGCGCTCAGGCACCGCGAGCTTCGCCCTTCCTCACTGGGGACTGGCCCACAGCAAAACCAAGACCTCAAACTCTCAACTGCCGCTGGGCTTCTTCTCCACCGGCCCTCCCACTGCCCACCCCGAGCTCAAGCCCTTGCCCCCCTCCCACCTCTCACCGCCCCACAGAACACACCCACCACACCCCTGACAGTTCTCCACACGCCCCCCCGCCAGGGAGCCCGCAGGCTCGGCGGGAGCACCACGTTCCCCATCCGGGAGGATCCCCGGACACCCGTGGCTTCGGGATTTCCACGCGACACATACTGGCTGCATGGCTGCATGGGTGCGAGGACGTTCTCGGGGATGGGCGAGTGAGTGGGGTTTTGGACCTGGACGGACACCTTGCTAGGAGCAGACAGGTGGCCAAATACCCGGTGACACGCGATGGAGGACACTGTGAGATCTCTCTTCCGCACCCCCCCCCACCCTCCCGACCCTCTCCTGCCACATGTCCCCACGCAAGCAGGAGGCGAGGGGTTGGCTCGGGTTGGGGTGAGGGGACCAGAGCGGGAGCCGGCCTAGGCCTCCCGACACCACAAGGCCCAACCCAAGCCCCCAAGCACAACTCAGGGATGTCCTCCCATCTGGATCCAGCTCCTATGGCTATGAAGAGAAGCACACCCGGACCACCTTATCCCAGCTCACTCATCCAAGGCACCGTGCCTTCTGGTGCTCAACACCTCAACCTCAGTCGCCACTTGACCACTTTCATTCACGACACCCTGGACCACTTGGGATGACCACTTTGGCCAAAAAGAAATCAGAAATTCAAGGCAAGGCAGAAACCATTCAAAAAAAAAAAAAAAGGTGTGCTTGTGTGTGTATGTCACAGAGAGAGAGAGTTTGTGTGTGAGAGAGAGATAGTGAACAATAGAGAGAGAGATAGTGAACAATAGAGAGAGAGAGAGAGAGAGAGAGAGAGAGAGAGAGATAGGCAGAAGGACAAGCGGGCAGAAAGAGACAGAGAGATAGAAAGAGAGAGAGAAACAGACACACACACACACACAGGCACACATACACAGAGAAAGAGACAGACAGAGAGAGTGTGCCATAGAATGAGTGATTGAGCAAAGAGAGTAGCGGAGAGTGGGCGGAGTGGGGTCTTACAGCCCTAATCCCCGCACCCCGCTGGAGGATCAACTAAAATTCCATGCCATCTGGGTCTACCCAGTGTTCCTGCAGGATCCACGCTGGCAAAGCAACACGTATCGAGGCGATAAATGTAAACCAAAGGAAAGAGAAAAAGGGCCCAATGAACATACGAGAAAGAGGGGTCATGAAAGGTGAAGAAGCAGAAGAGAGCTGGGGGCCCGGGGAGAGGTGGGGATGGGGGTCGGGGACTGCCCCCGGAGCTGATGGCTGGATTTCAGCGGATGGAGACAGGGGTCCAGAGAAAAGGAAGAGAGATGGCGGTCACTCGGAAGAGAGCACGGTCTCCTGCCTCTCCACGCCTCTCTTCCCTCTCGTGCTCCTGCTCAGAGCAAGAAGCTGGAAAACACCCCTCAGCTCTGCTTTTCCTTCCTTCTCGTTCCTCTTCTTCTGGAAACCGGGGTCCGGTCACAAGCCCGGTCGCCTTGACTTCAACCGGTGTCCAGTATCAGGAGCTAGCACCTCCGCTTTGAGCGCCAGAGCCCCAGCCCACACACCCATGGGGACTCAGACTTGACAGAGACTTGACCGGGTTGGGGGTGCTCTGCAGACGCGGGGACCCGCAGAGTGACGATGAGAGTGAGGCAAGAAGGAAACCTGGTTCAGCACGACTCAGTTTTCCTCTGTGTCGTTTCAGACGTCGAGAATCTGACACACACCGGGCAATTTCTTGAGGCCTCTTGAAGCACACCACCGTCTTGGGAAAAGGCTTCCTTCCTGGCGAGAGCGGTTGCTTGCATGTGTACCACAAAGCTTACGGTTTGTTTCCCTTGAAACTCTTTGCAGAGTGCAAGATGGGTTCGGTTCCCCTGGCTGAGAAACACTTCTCATGCCGCCAGGGCGGCCTCACTCATCCTGTGTGTGGTGTGGGTCCATGGAGCCCTGGACTCTCAGAAAACACAGCCACTTACTTGAACATCCGTGACAGTAGCCACTGAGTTCAACGTCAAGGTCCCAAGGAGTCAGGAGTGGCCAGGCCCTGCAGGGAGCACCTGCAGGAGAGGTCACCTAGGCTCGGCTCCCTGTGTAAAGTGCAGGTGACATCTCCCCATAAGGATGGGGTCTGACTGAGAAGCAGTCGGTGCTCAAGAGAAAGGCCTTGGGCCGGAGAGTCTGGAACAAACAAAACAGTCCGGGGACTGAAGCTGAGCCAGGCCCTCGACATAGTTCAGGCTATCTTTTAGCTCTTTTCGCTACATCCATTTCCAGATTTCGGGGGAGTGTGTGGGAGAAAGGGGTTAACTGGTATACATCTCTTCAGTTAAAGAAGCAGCCCTGCCCATATGCTTAGGGTTGCTGGATTCCCTAGATTGTATCTGTGAGTTCATCCGGGTCCTCCTGCCTTCTGCATGCTGGCTTTAGAACTCTGACCTCTCGTGACCTTGCCTTGTCATTTGCTCTCTCCATGCACCCCTCACTCATCGCCCTCGGCCCACGTATCCAGCCAGCCAGCCAGCCAGCCAGCCAGCCAGCCAGCCAGCCAGCCATCGATCTATCCATTCATCCCCAGCATCAACAGCCTCCCCCAAAACCTACCTAAGCCAGTTGAGAGAGAGGGCAAAACAGGTGTCCCTGCTCCACGAACTACAGCAGGAAGAGGAGAACAAACTCACGGAGCCAAGGAAGGCAAAGTCCTAGATCAGAGGGTTTAAGGGAGCGTGCTGTGCTCTCGTCTGGGATGTGCCCACGCACCCGGGGGGCCCAGCACGGGGAAAGGCAAACACCTAGGGAATCCGGCCTGGGCACAACCAATGCAGGGCAGCACACTCAGAACGGGCTTCTTTTTCGACAGAGGGCATCGGCAAGCCTCAGCAGTGACAGGGATTCTTGGTGACCGCCTGAACTGAAAATTCGACCAGAAATTTCAAGCTAAGTCAGGTTGTCACGTCGAAAGACACTACGGAAAGAAACCAGCCAGACTGACCAACCAACCAACCAACCAACCAACCATCCAACCCACAACAATCAACCCAACAGAAAAAAACCTCAGAGTCGACTTTGTTTTCAAAGATTTCCTAACATTCTAGGTTTGCAAGCTACCCACCCAATGAAACTCTGTTAGCTAGACTCGGGCTGCGTTTTGCTCAATATGCTTCCTTGTCAAGATCAAAAGCTTCCTTGTCAAGATCAAAAGTGCCCTCCTGGTAGGAGGCATGACAACAAAAACCTGGTTGTTGTTGGAGCAGCGGTTGTAGTTGAAACTCTTCTCCTTCTCCTTCTCCTTCTCCTTCTCCTTCTTCTTCTTCTACTTCTTCTTCTTCATCTCCTCCTCCTCTCCTCCTCCTTCTTTTCTTCTTTCACCAAAGAATGATCGAGGTGGTCAACAGTCAAGATTGTGATGGTTTTAATAAAAGGATGAGGCTGCGGGGGTTGACAGTGAAACCCCCTAAAGAAGCAAAGGCCAAGGCCAAAGGAGTGACTCTGCCAAAGGGGGCAAGGACAGGGTCAAAGAGACCATTGGGATGGTCGGGATGGTCCCGAAGTGCGCCAGAACACCAGCAGCAACAGCACCAAACCCTACCTCCCCCCCCCCACACACACACAATCCCTGGCTCTGTTGGCAAATTAGGAGCTAGGGAGCCCGAGGCCAAGAAGATGAGGTGGAATAAGTGTCTCGCCGTGCAAGGCGACAGGAAGGCATGTTTGTATGTTGTCTTGCATGTGTCGGGATTGCTGTCTGGTGGAGCGATGGCAGGCGGCAGGAGAGGCAAGGCGAGGGGAGGCGAGGTAATGAGGGCGAGGGAGAAAGGGCTGAAGGTGGGTGAGTGAGTGAGTGAGTGAGTGAGTGAGTGAGTGAGTGAGTGAGTGAGTGAATAAGTGGTCGGGCGGGCAGGCAAGCAAGTGAGTGAGTGGAGTTGGCGGTCCCCGAGGGCAGGTCGGGCAGGGTGTAGCAGTGGCAGTGTGTAGATGTGGAGGCGAGCAAGGTAGCAAGCGAGGGAGCGAGGAAGAGTGTGTTTTGCCTTGTGTAAGTGTGTTTTGCGAGGTTGTTGTTGTTGAGGGTGAGGTGCGTTTGAAGCGGTGAGTGTGTGTGAATTTTGTTTTGGAAGCAGAAGAGCGTGGTGGGTGAAGTTGTGGAAGTAGATGGGAGGGAAAAAAATGTGTAGCCCAGGCTGGCCTCGAACTCGTGATCCTCCTGCCTCTGCCTCCTTCAGCAAATCCTACCGGCGTGCGCCACCACTACCGGCGAGAGAACGGCGCGACACGGCCGTACTCGAACCTGCCCCGGCCTGACGTCACCCTCCAAGGCACGCCCCCTGCCTGCCCACAACCACGCCGGCCCACCCGCCCGCCCGCCCGCCCGCCCTGCTCTCGCCCCCGTTACACTCTCACTCGCAACAACCTACACGCACACACACACACACACACACACACACACAAACTCAAATCCTCAACACCTCCTCACCACAAACAAACAACACTCCACGCTTACAGCCGGGGAATCCTCTTCACTCACTCATTCGCCCGCGACTCCCTCCGGCGCCAACACGACCCCTGCCGGCCGGCCCGGGAACACACACACACTCGCCGCCGCTCACTGCCCGCCCGCCCGCTTCTCGGCTCACACACTGGCCTCCTTTCCCTCTCCTCCACTCCACTCGGGCCCCAACCCTCTGACACCCAGCCGCATCGCCGAGCCGAGCGTCTCTCTCTACTCGCTGCTCGCCCTGCTCGCCCTGCTCCTGCTCCTGCTCCTGCTCGACTCCGGCCCGGTCGCGGTCCATACTCGCTCGGCAGCCAGCCGCAGGACACCGCTCTGGAAGCGCCCGCCAGACCCCGCACCCCCGCCAGGCAGCCTCGTGGGCGCTCAGGCACCGCGAGCTTCGCCCTTCCTCACTGGGGACTGGCCCACAGCAAAACCAAGACCTCAAACTCTCAACTGCCGCTGGGCTTCTTCTCCACCGGCCCTCCCACTGCCCACCCCGAGCTCAAGCCCTTGCCCCCCTCCCCCCTCTCACCGCCCCACAGAACACACCCACCACACCCCTGACAGTTCTCCACACGCCCCCCCGGCAGGGAGCCCGCAGGCTCGGCGGGAGCACCACGTTCCCCATCCGGGAGGATCCCCGGACACCCGTGGCTTCGGGATTTCCACGCGACACATACTGGCTGCATGGCTGCATGGGTGCGAGGACGTTCTCGGGGATGGGCGAGTGAGTGGGGTTTTGGACCTGGACGGACACCTTGCTAGGAGCAGACAGGTGGCCAAATACCCGGTGACACGCGATGGAGGACACTGTGAGATCTCTCTTCCGCACCCCCCCCCCCACCCTCCCGACCCTCTCCTGCCACATGTCCCCACGCAAGCAGGAGGCGAGGGGTTGGCTCGGGTTGGGGTGAGGGGACCAGAGCGGGAGCCGGCCTAGGCCTCCCGACACCACAAGGCCCAACCCAAGCCCCCAAGCACAACTCAGGGATGTCCTCCCATCTGGATCCAGCTCCTATGGCTATGAAGAGAAGCACACCCGGACCACCTTATCCCAGCTCACTCATCCAAGGCACCGTGCCTTCTGGTGCTCAACACCTCAACCTCAGTCGCCACTTGACCACTTTCATTCACGACACCCTGGACCACTTGGGATGACCACTTTGGCCAAAAAGAAATCAGAAATTCAAGGCAAGGCAGAAACCATTCAAAAAAAAAAAAAAAAAAAAAGGTGTGATTGTGTGTGTATGTCACAGAGAGAGAGAGAGTTTGTGTGTGAGAGAGAGATAGTGAACAATAGAGAGAGAGAGAGAGATAGGCAGAAGGACAAGCAGGCAGAAAGAGACAGAGAGAGAGAAAGAGAGAGAGAAACAGACACACACACAGGCACACATACACAGAGAAAGAGACAGACAGAGAGAGAGTGCCATAGAATGAGTGATTGAGCAAAGAGAGTAGTGGAGAGTGGGCGGAGTGGGGTCTGACAGCCCTAATCCCTGCACCCCGCTGGAGGATCAACTAAAATTCCATGCCATCTGGGTCTACCCAGTGTTCCTGCAGGATCCACGCTGGCAAAGCAACACGTATCGAGGCGATAAATGTAAACCAAAGGAAAGAGAAAAAGGGCCCAATGAACATACGAAAAAGAGGGGTCATGAAAGGTGAAGAAGCAGAAGAGAGCTGGGGGCCCGGGGAGAGGTGGGGATGGGGGTCGGGGACTGCCTCCGGAGCTGATGGCTGCATTTCAGCGGATGGAGACAGGGGTCCAGAGAAAAGGAAGAGAGACGGCGGTCACTCGGAAGAGAGCACGGTCTCCTGCCTCTCCACGCCTCTTCCCTCTCGTGCTCCTGCTCAGAGCAAGAAGCTGGAAAACACCCCTCAGCTCTGCTTTTCCTTCCTTCTCGTTCCTCTTCTTCTGGAAAGCGGGGACCGGTCACAAGGCCGCCTTGACTTCAACCGGCGTCCAGTACCAGGAGCTAGCACCTCCGCTATGACCGCCAGAGCCCCAGCCCGCACACCCATGGGGACTCAGACTTGACAGAGACTTGACTGGGTTGGGGGTGCTCTGCAGACTCGGGGACCCGCAGAGTGACGATGAGAGTGAGGCAAGAAGGAAACCTGGTTCAGCACGACTCAGTTTTCCTCTGTGTCGTTTCAGACGTCGAGAATCTGACACACACCGGGCAATTTCTTGAGGCCTCTTGAAGCACACCACCGTCTTGGGAAAAGGCTTCCTTCCTGGCGAGAGATCATTCCCACGGTTGCTTGCGTGTGTACCACAAAGCTTACGGTTTGTTTCCCTTGAAACTCTTTGCAGAGTGCAAGATGGGTTCGGTTCCCCTGGCTGAGAAACACTTCTCATGCCGCCAGGGCGGCCTCACTCATCCTGTGTGTGGTGTGGGTCCATGGAGCCCTGGACTCTCAGCAAACACAGCAACTTACTTGAACATCCGTGACAGTAGCCACTGAGTTCAACGTCAAGGTCCCAAGGAGTCAGGTGTGGCCAGGCCCTGCAGGGAGCACCTGCAGGAGAGGTCACCTAGGCTCGGCTCCCTGTGTAAAGTGCAGGAGACATCTCCCCATAAGGATGGGGTCTGACTGAGAAGCAGTCGGTGCTCAAGACAAAGGCCTTGGGCCGGAGAGTCTGGAACAAACAAAACAGTCCGGGGACTGAAGCTGAGCCAGGCCCTCGACATAGTTCAGGCTATCTTTTAGCTCTTTTCGCTACATCCATTTCCAGATTTCGGGGGAGTGTGTGGGAGAAAGGGGTTAACTGGTATACATCTCTTCAGTTAAAGAAGCAGCCCTGCCCGTATGCTTAGGGTTGCTGGATTCCCTAGGTTGTATCTGTGAGTTCATCCGGGTCCTCCTGCCTTCTGCATGCTGGCTTTAGAACTCTGACCTCTCGTGACCTTGCCTTGTCATTTGCTCTTTCCATGCACCCCTCACTCATCGCCCTCTGCCCACGTATCCAGCCAGCCAGCCAGCCAGCCAGCCAGCCAGCCAGCCAGCCAGCCATCCATCGATCTATCCATTCATCCCCAGCATCAACAGCGTCCCCCAAAACCTACCTAAGCCAGTTCAGAGAGAGGGCAAAACAGGTGTCCCTGCTCCACGAACTACAGCAGGAAGAGGAGAACAAACTCACGGAGCCAAGGAAGGCAAAGTCCTAGATCAGAGGCTTTAAGGGAGCTTGCTGTGCTCTCGTCTGGGATGTGCCCACGCACCCGGGGGGCCCAGCACGGGGAAAGGCAAACACCTAGGGAATCCAGCCTGGGCACAACCAGTGCAGGGCAGCACACTCAGAACGGGCTTCTTCTTCGACAGAGGGCATCGGCAAGCCTCAGCAGTGACAGGGATTCTTGGTGACCGCCTGAACTGAAAATTCCACCAGAAATTTCAAGCTAAGTCAGGTTGTCACGTCGAAAGACACTACGGAAAGAAACCAGCCAGACCGACCAACCAACCAACCAACCAACCAACCAACCAACCAACCCACAACAATCAACCCAACAGAAAAAACCTCTGAGTCGAACTTTGTTTTCAAAGATTTCCTAACATTCTAGGTTTGCAAGCTACCCACCCAATGAAACTCTGTTAGCTGGACTCGGGCTGCGTTTTGCTCAATATGCTTCCTTGTAAAGATCAAAAGCTTCCTTGTCAAGATCAAAAGTGCCCTCCTGGTAGGAGGCATGACAACGAAAACCTGGTTGTTGTTGGAGCAGCGGTTGTAATTGAAACTCTTCTCCTTCTTCTTCTTCTTCTTCTTCTTCTTCTTCTTCTTCTTCTTCTTCTTCTTCTTCTTCTTCTTCTTCTTCTTCTTCTTCTCTTCTTCTTCTTCTTCTTCTTCGTCTTCTTCTTCTTCTTCTTCTTCTTCTTCTTCTTTTTCTTCTTCTTCATCTCCTCCTCCTCTCCTCCTCCTTCTTCTTTTCTTCTTTCACCAAAGAATGATCGAGGTGGTCAACAGTCAAGATTGTGATGGTTTTAATAAAAGGATGAGGCTGCGGGGGTTGACAGTGAAACCCCCTAAAGAAGCAAAGGCCAAGGCCAAAGGAGTGACTCTGCCAAAGGGGGCAAGGACAGGGCCAAAGAGACCATTGGGATGGTCGGGATGGTCCCGAAGTACGCCAGACCACCAGCAGCAACAGCACCAAGCCCTACCTCCCCCCCACACACACACAATCCCGGGCTCTGTTGGCAAATTAGGAGCTAGGGAGCCCGAGGCCAAGAAGATGAGGTGGAATAAGTGTCTCGCCAGGCGAGGCGACAGGAAGGCATGTTTGTGTGTTGTCTTGCATGTGTCGGGATTGCTGTCTGGTGGAGCGATGGCAGGCGGCAGGCGGCAGGCGAGGCAAGGCGAGGGGAGGCGAGGTAATGAGGGCGAGGGAGAAAGGGCTGAAGGTGGGTGAGTGAGTGAGTGAGTGAGTGAGTGAGTGAGTGAGTGAGTGAGTGAATGAGTGGTCGGGCGGGCAGGCAAGCAAGTGAGTGAGTGGAGTTGGCGGTCCCCGAGGGCAGGTCGGGCAGGGTGTAGCAGTGGCAGTGTGTAGATGTGGAGGCGAGCAAGGTAGCAAGCGAGGGAGCGAGGAAGAGTGTGTTTTGCCTTGTGTAAGTGTGTTTTGCGAGGTTGTTGTTGTTGAGGGTGAGGTGCGTTTGAAGCGGTGAGTGTGTGTGAATTTTGTTTTGGAAGCAGAAGAGCGTGGTGGGTGAAGTTGTGGAAGTAGATGGGAGGGAAAAAAATGTGTAGCCCAGGCTGGCCTCGAACTCGTGATCCTCCTGCCTCTGCCTCCTTCAACAAATCCTACCGGCGTGCGCCACAACTACCGGCGAGAGAACGGCGCGACACGGCCGTACTCGAACCTGCCCCGGCCTGACGTCACCCTCCAAGGCACGCCCCCTGCCTGCCCACAAACACGCCGGCCCACCCGCCCGCCCGCCCGCCCTGCTCTCGCCCCCGTTACACTCTCACTCGCAACAACCTACACGCACACACACACACACACACACACACACACACACACAAACTCAAATCCTCAACACCTCCTCACCACAAACAAACAACACTCCACGCTTACAGCCGGGGAATCCTCTTCACTCACTCATTCGCCCGCGACTCCCTCCGGCGCCAACACGACCCCTGCCGGCCGGCCCGGGAACACACACACACTCGCCGCCGCTCACTGCCCGCCCGCCCGCCCGCCCGCCCGCTTCTCGGCTCACACACTGGCCTCCTTTCCCTCTCCTCCACTCCACTCGGGCCCCAACCCTCTGACACCCAGCCGCATCGCCGAGCCGAGCGTCTCTCACTACTCGCTGCTCGCCCTGCTCGCCCTGCTCCTGCTCCTGCTCCTCCTCCTGCTCCTGCTCCTGCTCCTGCTCCTGCTCCTGCTCCTGCTCCTGCTCGACTCCGGCCCGGTCGCGGTCCATACTCGCTCGGCAGCCAGCCGCAGGACACCGCTCTGGAAGCGCCCGCCAGACCCCGCACCCCCGCCAGGCAGCCTCGTGGGCGCTCAGGCACCGCGAGCTTCGCCCTTCCTCACTGGGGACTGGCCCACAGCAAAACCAAGACCTCAAACTCTCAACTGCCGCTGGGCTTCTTCTCCACCGGCCCTCCCCCTGCCCACCCCGAGCTCAAGCCCTTGCCCCCCTCCCACCTCTCACCGCCCCACAGAACACACCCACCACACCCCTGACAGTTCTCCACACCTCCCCCAGCGAGCCCGCAGGCTCGGCGGGAGCACCACGTTCCCCATCCGGGAGGGTCCCCGGACACCCGTGGCTTCGGGATTTCCACGCGACACATACTGGCTGCATGGCTGCATGGGTGCGAGGACGTTCTCGGGGATGGGCGAGTGAGTGGGGTTTTGGACCTGGACGGACACCTTGCTAGGAGCAGACAGGTGGCCAAATACCCGGTGACACGCGATGGAGGACACTGTGAGATCTCTCTTCCGCACCCCCCCTCCCCACCCTCTCCTGCCACATGTCCCCACGCAAGCAGGAGGCGAGGGGTTGGCTCGGGTTGGGATGAGGGGACCAGAGCGGGAGCCGGCCTAGGCCTCCCGACACCACAAGGCCCAAGCCCAAGCCCCCAAGCACAACTCAGGGACGTCCTCCCATCTGGATCCAGCTCCTATGGCTATGAAGAGAAGCACACCCGGACCACCTTATCCCAGCTCACTCATCCAAGGCACCATGCCTTCTGGTGCTCAACACCTCAACCTCAGCCGCCACTTGACCACTTTCATTGACGACACCCTGGACCACTTGGGATGACCACTTTGGCCAAAAAGAAATCAGAATTTCAAGGCAAGGCAGAAACCATTCAAAAAAAAAAAAAAAAAAAAGGTGTGATTGTGTGTGTATGTCACAGAGAGAGAGAGAGTTTGTGTGTGAGAGAGAGATAGTGAACAATAGAGAGAGAGAGAGAGATAGGCAGAAGGACAAGCAGGCAGAAAGAGACAGAGAGAGAGAAAGAGAGAGAGAAACAGACACACACACAGGCACACATACACAGAGAAAGAGACAGACAGAGAGAGAGTGCCATAGAATGAGTGATTGAGCAAAGAGAGTAGTGGAGAGTGGGCGGAGTGGGGTCTGACAGCCCTAATCCCTGCACCCCGCTGGAGGATCAACTAAAATTCCATGCCATCTGGGTCTACCCAGTGTTCCTGCAGGATCCACGCTGGCAAAGCAACACGTATCGAGGCGATAAATGTAAACCAAAGGAAAGAGAAAAAGGGCCCAATGAACATACGAAAAAGAGGGGTCATGAAAGGTGAAGAAGCAGAAGAGAGCTGGGGGCCCGGGGAGAGGTGGGGATGGGGGTCGGGGACTGCCTCCGGAGCTGATGGCTGCATTTCAGCGGATGGAGACAGGGGTCCAGAGAAAAGGAAGAGAGACGGCGGTCACTCGGAAGAGAGCACGGTCTCCTGCCTCTCCACGCCTCTTCCCTCTCGTGCTCCTGCTCAGAGCAAGAAGCTGGAAAACACCCCTCAGCTCTGCTTTTCCTTCCTTCTCGTTCCTCTTCTTCTGGAAAGCGGGGACCGGTCACAAGGCCGCCTTGACTTCAACCGGCGTCCAGTACCAGGAGCTAGCACCTCCGCTATGACCGCCAGAGCCCCAGCCCGCACACCCATGGGGACTCAGACTTGACAGAGACTTGACCGGGTTGGGGGTGCTCTGCAGACTCGGGGACCCGCAGAGTGACGATGAGAGTGAGGCAAGAAGGAAACCTGGTTCAGCACGACTCAGTTTTCCTCTGTGTCGTTTCAGACGTCGAGAATCTGACACACACCGGGCAATTTCTTGAGGCCTCTTGAAGCACACCACCGTCTTGGGAAAAGGCTTCCTTCCTGGCGAGAGATCATTCCCACGGTTGCTTGCGTGTGTACCACAAAGCTTACGGTTTGTTTCCCTTGAAACTCTTTGCAGAGTGCAAGATGGGTTCGGTTCCCCTGGCTGAGAAACACTTCTCATGCCGCCAGGGCGGCCTCACTCATCCTGTGTGTGGTGTGGGTCCATGGAGCCCTGGACTCTCAGCAAACACAGCAACTTACTTGAACATCCGTGACAGTAGCCACTGAGTTCAACGTCAAGGTCCCAAGGAGTCAGGTGTGGCCAGGCCCTGCAGGGAGCACCTGCAGGAGAGGTCACCTAGGCTCGGCTCCCTGTGTAAAGTGCAGGAGACATCTCCCCATAAGGATGGGGTCTGACTGAGAAGCAGTCGGTGCTCAAGACAAAGGCCTTGGGCCGGAGAGTCTGGAACAAACAAAACAGTCCGGGGACTGAAGCTGAGCCAGGCCCTCGACATAGTTCAGGCTATCTTTTAGCTCTTTTCGCTACATCCATTTCCAGATTTCGGGGGAGTGTGTGGGAGAAAGGGGTTAACTGGTATACATCTCTTCAGTTAAAGAAGCAGCCCTGCCCGTATGCTTAGGGTTGCTGGATTCCCTAGGTTGTATCTGTGAGTTCATCCGGGTCCTCCTGCCTTCTGCATGCTGGCTTTAGAACTCTGACCTCTCGTGACCTTGCCTTGTCATTTGCTCTTTCCATGCACCCCTCACTCATCGCCCTCTGCCCACGTATCCAGCCAGCCAGCCAGCCAGCCAGCCAGCCAGCCAGCCAGCCAGCCATCCATCGATCTATCCATTCATCCCCAGCATCAACAGCGTCCCCCAAAACCTACCTAAGCCAGTTCAGAGAGAGGGCAAAACAGGTGTCCCTGCTCCACGAACTACAGCAGGAAGAGGAGAACAAACTCACGGAGCCAAGGAAGGCAAAGTCCTAGATCAGAGGCTTTAAGGGAGCTTGCTGTGCTCTCGTCTGGGATGTGCCCACGCACCCGGGGGGCCCAGCACGGGGAAAGGCAAACACCTAGGGAATCCAGCCTGGGCACAACCAGTGCAGGGCAGCACACTCAGAACGGGCTTCTTCTTCGACAGAGGGCATCGGCAAGCCTCAGCAGTGACAGGGATTCTTGGTGACCGCCTGAACTGAAAATTCGACCAGAAATTTCAAGCTAAGTCAGGTTGTCACGTCGAAAGACACTACGGAAAGAAACCAGCCAGACCGACCAACCAACCAACCAACCAACCAACCAACCAACCAACCCACAACAATCAACCCAACAGAAAAAACCTCTGAGTCGAACTTTGTTTTCAAAGATTTCCTAACATTCTAGGTTTGCAAGCTACCCACCCAATGAAACTCTGTTAGCTGGACTCGGGCTGCGTTTTGCTCAATATGCTTCCTTGTAAAGATCAAAAGCTTCCTTGTCAAGATCAAAAGTGCCCTCCTGGTAGGAGGCATGACAACGAAAACCTGGTTGTTGTTGGAGCAGCGGTTGTAATTGAAACTCTTCTCCTTCTTCTTCTTCTTCTTCTTCTTCTTCTTCTTCTTCTTCTTCTTCTTCTTCTTCTTCTTCTTCTTCTTCTTCTTCTTCTTCTTCTTCTTCTTCGTCTTCTTCTTCGTCTTCTTCTTCTTCATCTCCTCCTCCTCTCCTCCTCCTTCTTCTTTTCTTCTTTCACCAAAGAATGATCGAGGTGGTCAACAGTCAAGATTGTGATGGTTTTAATAAAAGGATGAGGCTGCGGGGGTTGACAGTGAAACCCCCTAAAGAAGAAAAGGCCAAGGCCAAAGGAGTGACTCTGCCAAAGGGGGCAAGGACAGGGCCAAAGAGACCATTGGGATGGTCGGGATGGTCCCGAAGTACGCCAGACCACCAGCAGCAACAGCACCAAGCCCTACCTCCCCCCCACACACACACACAATCCCGGGTCCTGTTGGCAAATTAGGAGCTAGGGAGCCCGAGGCCAAGAAGATGAGGTGGAATAAGTGTCTCGCCAGGCGAGGCGACAGGAAGGCATGTTTGTGTGTTGTCTTGCATGTGTCGGGATTGCTGTCTGGTGGAGCGATGGCAGGCGGCAGGCGGCAGGCGGCAGGCGAGGCAAGGCGAGGGGAGGCGAGGTAATGAGGGCGAGGGAGAAAGGGCTGAAGGTGGGTGAGTGAGTGAGTGAGTGAGTGAGTGAGTGAGTGAGTGAGTGAGTGAGTGAGTGGTCGGGCGGGCAGGCAAGCAAGTGAGTGAGTGGAGTTGGCGGTCCCCGAGGGCAGGTCGGGCAGGGTGTAGCAGTGGCAGTGTGTAGATGTGGAGGCGAGCAAGGTAGCAAGCGAGGGAGCGAGGAAGAGTGTGTTTTGCCTTGTGTAAGTGTGTTTTGCGAGGTTGTTGTTGTTGAGGGTGAGGTGCGTTTGAAGCGGTGAGTGTGTGTGAATTTTGTTTTGGAAGCATAAGAGCGTGGTGGGTGAAGTTGTGGAAGTAGATGGGAGGGAAAAAAATGTGTAGCCCAGGCTGGCCTCGAACTCGTGATCCTCCTGCCTCTGCCTCCTTCAGCAAATCCTACCGGCGTGCGCCACCACTACCGGCGAGAGAACGGCGCGACACGGCCGTACTCGAACCTGCCCCGGCCTGACGTCACCCGCCAAGGCACGCCCCCTGCCTGCCCACAAACACGCCGGCCCACCCGCCCGCCCGCCCTGCTCTCGCCCCCGTTACACTCTCACTCGCAACAACCTACACGCACACACACACACACACACACACACACACACACACACACAAACTCAAATCCTCAACACCTCCTCACCACAAACAAACAACACTCCACGCTTACAGCCGGGGAATCCTCTTCACTCACTCATTCGCCCGCGACTCCCTCCGGCGCCAACACGACCCCTGCCGGCCGCCCCGGGAACACACACTCGCCGCCGCTCACTGCCCGCCCGCCCGCCCGCCCGCTTCTCGGCTCACACACTGGCCTCCTTTCCCTCTCCTCCACTCCACTCGGGCCCCAACCCTCTGACACCCAGCCGCATCGCCGAGCCGAGCGTCTCTCTCTACTCGCTGCTCGCCCTGCTCGCCCTGCTCCTGCTCCTGCTCCTGCTCCTGCTCCTGCTCGACTCCGGCCCGGTCGCGGTCCATACTCGCTCGGCAGCCAGCCGCAGGACACCGCTCTGGAAGCGCCCGCCAGACCCCGCACCCACGCCGGGCAGCCTCGTGGGCGCTCAGGCACCGCGAGCTTCGCCCTTCCTCACTGGGGACTGGCCCACAGCAAAACCAAGACCTCAAACTCTCAACTGCCGCTGGGCTTCTTCTCCACCGGCCCTCCCCCTGCCCACCCCGAGCTCAAGCCCTTGCCCCCCTCCCACCTCTCACCGCCCCACAGAACACACCCACCACACCCCTGACAGTTCTCCACACGCCCCTCCCCCCCAGGGAGCCCGCAGGCTAGGCGGGAGCACCACGTTCCCCATCCGGGAGGGTCCCCGGACACCCGTGGCTTCGGGATTTCCACGCGACACATACTGGCTGCATGGCTGCATGGGTGCGAGGACGTTCTCGGGGATGGGCGAGTGAGTGGGGTTTTGGACCTGGACGGACACCTTGCTAGGAGCAGACAGGTGGCCAAATACCCGGTGACACGCGATGGAGGACACTGTGAGATCTCTCTTCCGCACCCCCCCTCCCCACCCTCTCCTGCCACATGTCCCCACGCAAGCAGGAGGCGAGGGGTTGGCTCGGGTTGGGATGAGGGGACCAGAGCGGGAGCCGGCCTAGGCCTCCCGACACCACAAGGCCCAAGCCCAAGCCCCCAAGCACAACTCAGGGACGTCCTCCCATCTGGATCCAGCTCCTATGGCTATGAAGAGAAGCACACCCGGACCACCTTATCCCAGCTCACTCATCCAAGGCACCATGCCTTCTGGTGCTCAACACCTCAACCTCAGCCGCCACTTGACCACTTTCGTTGACGACACCCTGGACCACTTGGGATGACCACTTTGGCCAAAAAGAAATCAGAATTTCAAGGCAAGGCAGAAACCATTCAAAAAAAAAAAAAGGTGTGATTGTGTGTGTATGTCACAGAGAGAGAGAGTTTGTGTGTGAGAGAGAGATAGTGAACAATAGAGAGAGAGAGAGAGAGAGAGATAGGCAGAAGGACAAGCAGGCAGAAAGAGACAGAGAGAGAGAAAGAGAGAGAGAAACAGACACACACACAGGCACACATACACAGAGAAAGAGACAGACAGAGAGAGAGTGCCATAGAATGAGTGATTGAGCAAAGAGAGTAGTGGAGAGTGGGCGGAGTGGGGTCTGACAGCCCTAATCCCTGCACCCCGCTGGAGGATCAACTAAAATTCCATGCCATCTGGGTCTACCCAGTGTTCCTGCAGGATCCACGCTGGCAAAGCAACACGTATCGAGGCGATAAATGTAAACCAAAGGAAAGAGAAAAAGGGCCCAATGAACATACGAAAAAGAGGGGTCATGAAAGGTGAAGAAGCAGAAGAGAGCTGGGGGCCCGGGGAGAGGTGGGGATGGGGGTCGGGGACTGCCTCCGGAGCTGATGGCTGCATTTCAGCGGATGGAGACAGGGGTCCAGAGAAAAGGAAGAGAGACGGCGGTCACTCGGAAGAGAGCACGGTCTCCTGCCTCTCCACGCCTCTTCCCTCTCGTGCTCCTGCTCAGAGCAAGAAGCTGGAAAACACCCCTCAGCTCTGCTTTTCCTTCCTTCTCGTTCCTCTTCTTCTGGAAAGCGGGGACCGGTCACAAGGCCGCCTTGACTTCAACCGGCGTCCAGTACCAGGAGCTAGCACCTCCGCTATGACCGCCAGAGCCCCAGCCCGCACACCCATGGGGACTCAGACTTGACAGAGATTTGACCGGGTTGGGGGTGCTCTGCAGACGCGGGGACCCGCAGAGTGACGATGAGAGTGAGGCAAGAAGGAAACCTGGTTCAGCACGACTCAGTTTTCCTCTGTGTCGTTTCAGACGTCGAGAATCTGACACACACCGGGCAATTTCTTGAGGCCTCTTGAAGCACACCACCGTCTTGGGAAAAGGCTTCCTTCCTGGCGAGAGATCATTCCCACGGTTGCTTGCGTGTGTACCACAAAGCTTACGGTTTGTTTCCCTTGAAACTCTTTGCAGAGTGCAAGATGGGTTCGGTTCCCCTGGCTGAGAAACACTTCTCATGCCGCCAGGGCGGCCTCACTCATCCTGTGTGTGGTGTGGGTCCATGGAGCCCTGGACTCTCAGCAAACACAGCAACTTACTTGAACATCCGTGACAGTAGCCACTGAGTTCAACGTCAAGGTCCCAAGGAGTCAGGTGTGGCCAGGCCCTACAGGGAGCACCTGCAGGAGAGGTCACCTAGGTCCGGCTCCCTGTGTAAAGTACAGGTGACATCTCCCCATAAGGATGGGGTCTGACTGAGAAGCAGTCGGTGCTCAAGACAAAGGCCTTGGGCCGGAGAGCCCGGAACAAACAAAACAGTCCGGGGACTGAAGCTGAGCCAGGCCCTGGACAACTAAAACAGGCTATCTTTTAGGTCTTTTAGCTACATCCATTTCTAGATTTCGGGGGAGTGGTGGGGAGGGGGGAGGGGTTAACTGGTATACATCTCTTCAGTTAAAGAAGCAGCCCTGCCTGTATGCTTAGGGTTGCTGGATTCTTTAGATTTTAACTGTGAGTTTATCCGGGGTCCTCCTGCCTTCTGCATGCTGGCTTTAGAACTCTGACTTCTCGTGACCTTGCCGTATCATTTGCTCTTTCTATGCACCCCTCACTCATCGCCCTCTGCCCACTTATCCATCCATCCATCCATCCATCCACCCATCCATCCACCCATCCACCCATCCACCCATCCATGGATCTATCCATTCATCCCCAGCATCAACAGCCTCCCCCAAAACCTACCTAAGCCAGTTCAGAGAGAGGTCAAAACAGGTGTCCCTGCTCCACAAACTACAGCAGGAAGAGGAGAACAAACTCATGGAGCTAAGGAAGGCAAAGTCCTAGATCAGAGGCTTTAAGGGAACTTGCTGCACTCTCGTCTGGGATGTGCCCACCCTCCCGGGGGCCCCAGCCCAAGCTGCACAAGGCCTATAATCCTTCAGGCGATGGTGTGGTGGAAAGGCAAGCACCAAGGTACTGGAGACTGGGTGTGACCAGTGCATCAACTGGCTTCCCTTTGGATGTACTCTATGCGTCTTGATTTGGTTTTATTTCTTTGCCAGTTAAAAAATTAGGACAAATCCAGCTTTACAGGTAGCATCAGAGAAATCTCAATTATCACATACAGCAGCGGATGAAATTAATTTTGGAAGGAATAGTTTTATTATGGTTTCCCAAACATACACAGTCAGGAGACTTCCAGGGAAAAGGACCCTCTGCAAATTTTCATTTTCATCTTTTTTTTTTAAGTCTCTGAAGACTTTTCCTCCCTAATTTTGTGTTTATCTATTTAAAGTAAGAAACAAAGCGTCATTGACCCAAACCTGTTGTTTGACTTGTTCTGATTGGGTTTTCAACTTGAGCCAGTCCAATCAGTGGTGCCTTGCTGGTGAGAAACAAAAGTTTACAAGACTTTTGACTTGAGAAATAGTGACCAGAGTGATCAGAGTGAGCTAAACCACTAGGTAGCCATATAGGCCAGGCAGTGGTGACACACACCTTTAATTCCAGCACTCTGGAGGCCAAGGCAGGTGGATCTCTGTGATTTCAAGGCCAGCCTGGGCCAGAGGATATTGATCCAGTCTAAAAGAGAAAAGGGTCTTGCAATGATGACACTCACCTTTAATACCAGTACTTGAGAGTCACATGTCTTTAATCCCAACACTAGGGAGGTAGAGACAGAAAGGGATATTGCTGGGCCAAGAAAGGAATATAAGTTGAAAAGAGACAGGAAGTTCAGGCATTCAGTCTGAGATTTGTAGAAACAAGATACCCCATTCAGTCTGAGGATTTAGACATAAAAACTAGTGGCTGGCTCCTCTGCTTCTCTGATCTTTTCACTTTTACCCCCTAATACTCAACTCTGAGTTTTTATTATTAAGACAAATGAGAAATCGTGCCACCACCAGGAGTTAGACAAACTCCCTGGTAAGCAGACAAGTTAGGGAGAGGGGCATGGCTAGGTAACAAAGGTGACAAATATCAAAGATGGCCAGTTTCTTGTTCAACTTCTGTCTTGAGATAAAAATCTGGCAGCTTCTTCTCCCACCACCAGGCCCCATGCTGATAGACTGTCTCAACAACTGGTCTGATAAGGACCTGTCTCTCGCAACAGTTGCAGACCCAGCAACCATTGTATCTGTCTCAGACTGACCAACCCTGAAGTGGGGGCGGAAGACACTTTACAGGCCTCGAGAAAAGGCTGTGTTTTCTGGTTTCTGAGTCCAGCTTTGGCTTCGTGAGTGCCTGCTGTGCATGTGTATTTCCTCGTGCCCGATAAACACCTTGCTTCAACTGCTGGCTCTCTTTGACGTCTGTTGCCCTTCCGATTTTCCTGCCTTTTGATTCTTTCACTGACAGAGAAAATGAAGATGATCAAGATGCCTAGAGTGTATCATCTCGAAACTGTATCAAGGAGTTCCTTTCCTTTCTAGGGACGGTAACTCACGTCTAACTGGGGTTTGTGACTTCCGTGCAGGAAAGAATTTCAGGATAAGCCAGTACAAACCACAGCTAGAGGCTGCATCAAAGATCTTTTGATACAGACTTTAATACAGCACAAGTATTAAAGAAGGAGAGACGCTCAGAAAAAAGGACTGAGCATCAAGTCCTGGGCACTGGCCTCTCAGAGCTCCTTAGTCTTAGGAACATATTTTGGTTTCTCTTGAGTTCAATCTTAAAAGGTTGCAAGAAACCTTTTGTTTTCTTTTCTCTCTCTACTGATAAGTGAGGTGATAGGGAAGTCCAGAGATGCTTTGGATGAAATTATAATCTTGTCCCGCGCTACTGTCTCGCCAGCAAGAACGACGCAGGGCACGTAGGATCCTTCTGCAGAACAGCTTTTTAATGCATCTTGAGAGCGAGAGCATAAGCCAACATGGCGGAGACCCAGAGCGAGGCGAACTCAGCCCTTATATAGGAAACAGTCCCCGCCTCGGATGTGTCACTCTCAGATTGGTCAGCTGCCCATCATCCCAGATGACGTCTCGGGAGAGGCAGGGACTACAGCGTTGGAAATTTACCAACACATGCGCGTTATCCTGTTCACCGCGCAGTGGAACCGGGTGTCAGCGCCATCTTGGAATTGCGAATGTGGTTGCGGTCCTCTACATAATCTGTTCAGACCAAAGCCACTAGCAGTTCCAGCCTTTCCCTATAAAGGAGACTGAGGATGAGATTCCCCAGAAAACCGCAGGTTTCCTTAGGGGAAAGAGAATGACCTGAAGCAGTTGTTAAATGTGCCTGGGTGAGGGTCTCCTTTCCCTTCTCATGTCCTCAGCAGAGACAACTGCACAATCTTCTTACACTAGGCCTTGCTTCCAGCATGCTCAAGATTGTACATAGACCTGTGGGACTTGCCACTTGTGTCCGCAAGTGTTTCTGACGTTGCCCTCGGTACCCACCAGGAACTTGGTCTTCTCCCACATTTGTCTGTATTTTCAGACTCCTGAACTTGGACTTTATGCTCTTCCCACAAAGCTCCTTCCTTTTTGAGACATGTATTTTTACAGCTTTTTCCTCTTTCTTTCTCTATTTTTCTTTTTCTTTGTTTCTTTCTTTCTTTCTTTCTTTTTTCTTTCTTTGTTTCTTCTTCTTTTTTTTTTTTTGAGACGGATTTTCTCTGTGTTACAACAGCCCTGGCTGTAGACCCAGCACTGAGATTAATGTGTACACCACCATGAATCAACTGCAGCTCTACTTTCTTTTTTTTTATTATTGATATTTATTGAGCTCTACATTTTTCTATGCTCCCCTCCCTGCCGCTCCCCTGCCCCCTTCAATCCTCCCCCAAGGTCCCCATGCCCCCAATTTACTCAGGAGATCTTGTCTTTTTATACTTTCTACTTCCCATGTAGATTAGATCTATGTAAGTCTCTCTTAGTGTCCTCATTACTGTCTAAATTCTCTGGGATTGTGGTTTGTAGGCTTGCTTTCTTTGCTTTATGTTTTAAAATCACCTATGAGTGAGTACATGTGATAATTGTCTTTCTGGGTCTGGGTTACCTCACTCAAAATGATGTTTTCTAGTTCCATCCATTTTCCTGCAAAATTCAAGCTGTTGTTATTTTTTTCTGCTGTGTAGTACTCCATTGTGTATATGAACCACATTTTTCTTTTTTTTTTATTTTTTAATGATTTATTTATCTTTATTTTATGTTCATTGGTGTGAAGGTGTCAGATACCCTGGAACTGGATTTTCAGACAGTTGTGAGCTGCCATGTGGGTGCTGGGAATTGAACCCGGGTCCTCTGGAAGAGCAGTCAGTGCTCTTAACTGCTGAGCCATTTCTCCAGCCCCATGAATCACATTTTTCTTATCCATTCTTTGATCAAGAAGCATTTAGGTTGTTTCCAGGTTCTGGCTATGACAAACAAAGCTTCTATGAACATGGTTGAGCACATATCCTTGTGGCACGATTGAGCATCCTTTGGATATATACCCAAAAGTGGTATTATTAGGTCTTGGCAGCTCTACTTTCAAACATGAAACGATTATAAATTTTAAAATGCCTCTTAATTTTGTTTGCTGAGTGTTATTAAATATCAGTCTGCTGTAGGATAATTATCTTGTACACTGTAAAGCTTTGTCACTCATATTGGTTTAATAAATCACTGATTGATCAGTAGCCAGGCAGGAATTATAGGAAGGGCAAGCAGACTAGGAGAATTCTGGAAAGAGAAAAGGCAGAAGAGAGTCAATCACCAGCCAGATGCAGAGGAAGCAAGATGAGAAAAGGTACCGAACCACGTGGCTAAACATAAACAAGAATTATGGGTGAATAAAAGTCGCAAGAGCTAGTTAGTAAAAAGTCTGAGCAACAGGCCAAAACAGTTTGTAATTAATATAAGCCTCTGTGTGTTTATTTGGGACTGAACGGCTGTGGGGCTGGGCAGGACAGAAACCTCTGTCAACATCAGTCTCTGACCCTACTGACATTACTTTAATTTTTTTTTTGGGGGGGGGGGGGGTTCGAGACAGGGTTTCTCTGTAGCTTTGGTGCCTGTCCTGGAACTAGCGCTTGTAAACCAGGCTGGCCTCGAACTCACAAAGATCCGCCCGCCTCTGCCTCCCGAGTGCTGGGATTAAAGGCAGGCGCCCCCACCGCCCGGCTAAAATTCTTAAATGTCTCAAAACTTTTCATTTTGTTTCTTCCTTATCCTAAATGATTCAAACTTTGCAGAAATTAAACAAAACAACTCTTTTGTTAAGAAGTGGGCAGGAAGTTGTTCATTGTCAACCAGTCTCCTTCCTTTGCTGTCTTAGAACATGTAATATCTTTGTCAGTCACTCTTAATACGCTACTATTTATTTTGGTCTGTCATTGGTTTTATAAAATTCCTTTTATTTGTTATGTCTTACATGGGGAACAACCAAATACTAATTTCTTGTATTCCACAAAGATGTATAATAACCACTATATTTTACATTTGATTTTTCCAATTTTTAAGAAAGATTATTTGACGAGGGTGTAAGCTTGAAAGAAAAGACTAGTCAAGTACAGTAGTGAGGACAGGGTAATCAATTGTTATACAATTGCTAACAATTGGTGGCTGACTGTGGACAATCAATGAAAGAACTCACTACCTTCGGACCAGCCAGAAGAAAAGGACATACTTGGAAGTAATTAAAGCATAATTCTGACAACACTTTACACTGATGGTAATTTTTAGATACTGTGTATAAGTTACATACATAATATAAACATTTTGTGTCATGGAAGAATCAGGAAGTATATGTTCATTAATAAATTTACTAACCGTGACAATCAAGACTTGACGCTGTTGATTTTTGCTGAGCATCTTGGGAAAGAGACATGCAAATTTAGCGTCTGGCCTGCAGTGTGTTTCTCCAATCCGTTTGAGCGACTCTGTAGCGGTAATGAGGACGGTCTCTTTTTTCCGATTGCTGTGGGTTTTGCCAGGATCTGTCTTCCCAATGGAAGGAAGACCCACAAGCTTTCTGCATCTAACTCCTTCAGCAGAGCCCTGTTCTCTGAAAGTCGTCCCTGTACCACGTGGATAGTCTACTCCCATAATTCAGCACTGCCTGCGTCTCCCCAAACCCCAGAGATCAGACCCAAACCAAACAGGAGTGCAGCTCCACCAAACGACAGCGAAGGGAAATGCCCTTGCAGCTTGGATGCTCCTGAGGACGAGTTGACAGAGTCAAAGTCCAGAAAAGAAACACATCAGAAGCCAAGGCAAACGAAACCAATTTGTATTCTAGAAGGTCCAAGTTCAGATCCTAGAGTCTACACCAGGTGGTTCACAACCACCTCTAAATTCTGGCTGCAGTGTATGTGGTCTCAATGGGCACCTGCACTAATGCGCACATAGTCACACATGTGCACCTAAGTGTGTGTGTGTGTGTGTGTGTGTGTGTGTGTGTGTGTGTCACATGCGTGCCTGGTACCTGCTGAATTCATTGAACCCTCAGAAACTGGGGTATAGATGGTTATGAGACACAGTGTGGGTCCTCTGAAGTACAACAAGTACTTGTTGTTGTTGTTGTTGTTGACAGAGTTTCGCTATGTAACAATCTAGACCAGGCTGGTCTGAAATCAAAGGGATCCGCCTGCCTCTGCTCCCTAAACGCTGAGATTAAAGGTGTGCACCACCACTGCCTGGCACAACAAGAACTTCTAAATAGCTGAACCGTCTCTCCAGACTCCGAAATAAAATCTGTAAAACAAAATTGTCTTTCTCGGCTCCTGGTGTGGGAAAAAGGTCTGTATTCTGTCAATTATATTTTAATTAAATGCTGATTGGCCAGCAGTCAGGCAGGAAGTATAGGTGTAACAACCAGACAGGAATTAGAGGCAGGTCAATGAGAACAGGAGAACTCTGGGAAGAGGAAAGTCCATTCTTCTGCAGTCCTGCCCTGCCACAGGAGAAGCACGATGTGACTGCCTTGCTGAAAAAGGTTCCAAGCCATGTGGCTAACATAGATAAGAATAATGGGTGAATATAAGGTATAAGAGTTAATAAGAAGCCTGAGCTAATAGTCCAATCAGTTTATGATTAATGTAGACCTCTGTGTGATTTCTTTGGTGCTAATGGGCTGCGGGACCTGGTGGGAGGACAGAAACCAGGCAGGACCGAAACCCTGACAACAAATGGCTCCCAATGTGAGGTGACTGCATCCACATAAAGCTTGACAGAGCTTGGGAAATAATTCTAGACAAAAAAGGATAGATTTAAGCACAGCCTATTGATAGCAGCACTTTCTCAGGTGGGCTCTGCTTGCTAGAGGGAAGTGCTCTCATTTAAGAGAGGCTTCCTGACTCAGCTTTAGCTGCAAAACCTTGCAGATCTTTTAAGAAGTCCTTCCATGAAACACTTAATTGGTGTTGATGAAAAGCTGACCGCATGCTTTTTCATTTTCAGATGTAGCAGGAAAAAAGCCTTGTTATTTTAAAATCCCAGCTTTCTGGGCCCTCTTGCCAGTGCAAACTCTGACTCTTTCAGGCAGGAGGTCCAGCTACAGAGCATTTGAGTGTGGTTTGTGAGCAGACTGCTGCAGCTTGCTTGGTGGCAGGGATCTTGAGATGCTTCAGGATTGTGGCAATAAACATGGTTATAGCCATTACCTCCGCCATGAGTCTGGAATATCAGAAAGCTAAGAATTGGGCTGGATCCAGCCGTCAAAGCCATGTCTTTAATCCTACCCAGATAGTTTAGCAAATTAAAGACTCGTGTGGTCAGAAAAAGAGAGAGAGATACAGTAAAGAGAGATTCAAAGACTAAGAAAACCTCTAAATGGTTTACAGTGTGTTACAATTATATGCACGATTGGGGAAAAAAAAGGTTAAAGACCTTAAAATTAAAAAGAAAGAAAGAGATTAGTTAGGTGTGGTGGTATACACCTTTAATCCCAACATTTGGGAGACAGAGGCAGACAGACCTCTGTGAGTTCAAGGTGTGGTGGCACACACCATTAATCCCAGAACTTGGGAGGGAGGCAGAGACAGGCAGATCTTTGTGAGTTCAAGGACAGCCTGGACTACAGAGGGAGTTCCAGGACAGCCATAGATACACAGAGAACCTGTCTCAAATATTAAAAGTAAAAATAAAAGAAATAGAGGTTAAAATAAAGCCATGTAAAGATGAAAAATACACAGAGAATCTGGATACTGTATGTTATTATGTTCTCTTTGAATTGTTTGAATGCTGAGGAAAGAGTAACAGCGGTTAAAAGATGTTTGTATATAAATGCTGCTGAATTAATCAAAGATAGGTATTTTGAAAATACCTTGACTTCAAAATTGAAGTCAAAATATATGTTACTTTGGAGAAGAGGATTTATTTTTGTTTCCACAGGAAATGAGAAGCTGTGGATTCAGTTTGAGTTAAGAAAAATCAGTTTGATCAAGGACGACCACCTGAGACATCTCCAATAGGAACAGATGGCCCAGATGTCTGAGTTCTTCATCCAGAACAGATTCAAGACTGCTGCCTAAGATGATCAAGACTCACAGGCTACTCCAGTCAGGACTTGATCATAATTCTAAATTTTCTTTAGATCCCATAAGATTATCAGAGCCCCCAGACAGCAGGAAGTAGCCTGGAAAACTATGCCCACATTCCCCAAAAATTGACTATAGATGTTTCCCTTTGTTTAGAATGCTGGTTACAAGTTGTTATGGCTAATGGTCAGGAGAAAAGCTAAACAAAGAATATACGATTCAGAGTTCTTTTTTTTTTTATAAAAAAGAGGGGGAAGTGGTTTGAGAAAATGATCTGTATTTTGTCAATTATATTTCAAATAAATGCTGAGTGACCAGTAGCCAGGCAGGATATATAGGCAGAACAACCAGACAGGAAGTAGAGGTGGGTCAATGAGAACAGGAGAATTGTGGGAAGAGGAAAGCCCATTCCTCTGCAGTCCTACCCAGCCACAGAAGAAGCAAGATGTGACTGCCTCGCTGAAAAAGGTACCAAGCCATGTGGATAACATAGATAAGAATAATGGGTGAATATAAGGTATAAGAGTTAATGAGAAGCCTGAGCTAGTGGGCCAATCAGTTTATGATTAATGTAGACCTCTGTGTGATTTCTTTGGTGCTAAAGGGTTGTGGGACCTGGTGGGAGGACAGGAACCAGGCAAAACAGAAAAGTCAACAACAAACTCCGTCTCTCAACAGGAAATAGCATGCTAGTAGTGAAGATGCCCTGCCTCCAATGCCCGGGGAGTGTTGAGTTCAGCCTGTGCCTTGCCCTAAGTAACTACTGTATAAAGCAATGATTTTTCAGACTGGGCCTCTCTATGACTTTATGTAAATCTTTTTTAACCTAACATGACACCAAAAACGCGGTTGTTGTTGTTGTAGCAGTAATTGTTGTTGAAACTGTTGTTGTTGTTGTTGTTTTTGTTATTATTTAAGCAAAGAAAGATCGAGGTAGTGAACTGTGAGGCCAGATTGTTTTAATAAAAGGGGTAGGCTGCCTGGGCTGACAATGAAACCTTCAAAGGAGCAAAGGCCAAGGCCTTTGCCCATTGAAAACAAGGCCAGGTGGACTAAGGGGGCTTGGGGAAGAGAGTGGAAGTAAGGTGTATATTGGCGTGTGTCCTAGGGGATTGCAGTTTGGTGGGGTGAAGGCAGGCAAGGTGAGGCCTTAAGAGTGAGGAAGAAAGGGCTGAAGGTGAGTGAATGAGTGAGTGAGTGAGTGAGTGAGTGAGTGAGTGCAGGGTATCCCGAGGGCAGGCAGGGTGGAGAGCAGGAGCTGGAGAGTTCTGGAGGCAAGTGAGAATAGGTTTCCAGTTGTGCAAGTGTGTGTAGAGGGGTTGTTGCTGGGTGTTGAGGTATTGTTGTTGAGGGCGAAGGGTGTTGAAAATGAGCATCGGGTGTGAGTTTTGGGCAGAAGCAGAGGAATGGCGACAGGCGAGTTGGCAAAGTGGAGCAGGCGAGAGGAGAGAAAATATATGCAGCCCTGGCTGTAAATTTCACAGCTCAGATGAAAAGGGATCCTGGCAGTTGGGAGCTGGGGTGGAAGATAGCCCTGGCGATCAGTAATCAGGGAACAGGACAGGACACAGTGAGGGTAGCTCGTACAGCCTGTTCTTAGGGAAAGTCCTGCTCTGGCAGGCGAAGTCTTCCGCAGCAAATTTGTTATAGCAACTCTGCCCTACTAGGGAAAGGTTTCCCCAGTGAAAAAGCTTTACAGCCTCTGCTCCTGCAAAGGAAGGGCTTCACCCAGACCTAGTTCAATGGATGTCCTGGGAGGGAAGAATGCAGGAACGTGACTGCCTCTTCCTGGGTAGAAGAAGAGCTGCCAACTGAACCGGCCCAGGGCTTAGGGGTGGTGCTTTCCCAGGGAGAAGAGGGAATCTTTAGTTTTTCCCTGCTCAGGGATTGGTTAGCTTAGTTGGTCAGGGGCAGACATGACTGATTTCTGCACTAAACTGTTTATTTCACTGGCCTTTGTAAGCTTTTGGGCTCTAGTTTTGGGGCCAGGCCATATTTCTTTCACTGGCTCTGATTCTAGGGACAAAGTGTGTTTCTTTGGTTCTGGTTTCAGAGTCAGGGAGCATTTCTTTGGTTCTAGGTTTGTGGCTAAAGCGTTTCTTTCACTGGTTGGGGTCTCAGAACTGGGTGTGTTTCTTTTACTGGCTCTGGTTCCAGTGCCAGTGTGCGTTTCTCCGGATCTTTTACCCTACACAGGCCGACTTCAAACGTGCCATCCTCCTGCCTCTATGAATCCACCACTTGCTCTGGAGCTACCAGCTCGGAGTAGACCTCTTTCCTGAGTTTACTCTTGCTGAGTTTACTGTAGGAGTGTTGGGGAAGTTTGCAGTCATCTGGTCTCTGCCTGAACAGAAGGCTTTCCCCCTCTCCTAATGCGTCCATATATAGTAGTATCTAATTTGAGTTTTCATATAGTTTTATTTGATCTACTTCCTACAGTGATCATTTTCCACTTCCTCCATAGTCCTGGGATTGAAAATATGTCCACAAAATCCTTATCCCCTTCTTTCTTTAATTTTTATGTATGTTCTAACTTACTTGAATTCCTTTTTAAATTAAGCTCTGTCTCTCTCTGTCTCTCTCTGTCTCTGTGTGTGTGTGTGTGTGTGTGTGTGTGTATCTGTCTGCCTGTTGTTTCTGTTTGTCTCTCAGCCTATTTTGGTATGGAATCAGAGGAGGATTGGGGGAGTTATTTTTTTTTCCCTCCACCACTTGTATCTTGGTGTTGGCACTCTGGTGGTTGTTGCTCAGTTGTGTGCTAGCCCCCGACTTCTCTTTAGAATAGAAACAATAAGAGAATTCCAGAGCAGTTCTAAGGATATAACATCTGTGACTTCATAAAAATGTCAATTGTTTTGTTCTTTATATCATTGTTTATTTTTTATTGCTGTTTATTTTTGTTATTCATTTGTTTGTTAAACACGGCAAGAAAACTCGTACTTTTTCTTCCCTAGCAGAGTTCCTGTTTTATAATCTACTCTGATGATGGTTGGTCCTTAACCTATTTTCAGCTGTGTGTGGTTCTTTGACCGCTAATCCATCTTTATCCCGCGTACCATAGAGTTGACCAAAGCATGCTGCATCTCTCTCAATCTCAAGAAAAAGCGTTTCTCAGTCGTCACATGATCAGACTATTCAGATTCCCAAGTCTTTTGTTTCGGGGCGGGCAAGGGAGGGGGGATGCTATTTTGCATAAAGATCACCCAGCATGCTTTGAGCCAGATTTTATCGGGTGGCCCTGTAATTCTTTGAATTTCAAATAGATTTTCTCATAAATTAAATATTTTTCTGTATTTTTCTTATTGAGTATGGGGTTTATTTTTGGAATATATGCACATATTTTTAAGGCGTCGCCATCATAGTCACCATGACTAGAAAGGATTTAGTATTTTCAACCTTATATAATTTTCTGTAGGGCTCCCTTCCTTGGTTGGTCCGAGAGTAGTGGTGTTTACAACTAATTGATCACAACCAGTTACAGATTTCTTTGTTCCTTCTCCACTCCCACTGCTTCACTTGACCAGCCTTTTGTTGCCTGAGATATTAACCCCATCACACCTTCAATATTCCACAGCCAAGTACTAGCTTATGGGGTAAAACACTTTTAAACACCTTAGAGAATGGTTAAATCGTCACTATTGTAGTTGACTAATTAAGCGGACATCACCACAATGGTGAAAAACAGAAATCCCATTATTTTGTGCTAAATCCTCCTGTTTGCTGAAAGTCTTAGATTTATGTTTCAAAGTGACCCGTGTTCACGCACCTCCTCGTCCCCAGTGCCAAAATAGAGGGCAAAACACAGCACAGCCTGCGGGGGGAAAATAAAGCTGCAGGCTGCAAAGTGACTTTTGGAAGCTTGCAAAGTGAAAGATGACAGAGAACATTTTCTAAGTTTTGTTAACCTAGAAACGATCCCTTTGTGAGAGTGGGCACACTGTGATTCTTTCTGCATTTCTTAGACTCTCGGTCATGGTCTAGGCATCTCTAAAACTTTTGTTTGAAAATGTTAAGATTTTGATATTGAAAGAAAATTCCCTTTCTATTCTGAAACGATGGGGTTTTGTAAATCAGAATTGTGGTTTCGAGCTACTTTGTAGGCAATAGCAGGATGTATACTATGCAATATTTGGGACAGAGTTATACCAAAGACACGGTTATTATCTGAAATTCAGACACAGCTCATGCTATGGTCTGGATGTGACCCTAATATTTGTGTGTCGGAATCTTAGTCACCAGCGTAAAAGTGCTGGGTATTGGAAGGAATCTTGGGGACGTTTAGGCCTTGAAGATTGTAACTCCATGAACTGCTAATGCCGCTGTCAAAAGAGCTCGCGGCAGTAGGTTCTCCACTCAAGGACACAGAATCCATATTCATTTTGTCTTTCCACCAGCTGCCTCAAGAGAACACAGAAAGAAAGCCTGTATCCAATACTGATGCTCTGATCTTTTCTGCCTCTAGAACTAGAAACTTACATTCACATAAATTATCCCATCTAGAGTGTAAAAAGCCTGAGCAACAGGCCAAAACATTTGTAATTAACGGTGTGTTTATTTGGGACTGAACGGCTGTGGGGCTGGGCAGGACAGAAACCTCTGCCGACATCAGTCTCTGGCCCTACCGATATTACTTTAAAATTCTTAAATGTCTCAAAACTTTTCGTTTTGTTTCTTCCTTATCCTAAATGATTCGAACTTTGCAGAAATTAAACAAAACAACTTTCCTGTTAAGAAGTGGGCAGGAAGTTGTTCGTTGTCAACCAGGCTCCTTCCTTTGCTGTCTTAGAACATTTAGTATCTTTGCCAGTCACTCTTATTATGTTACTATTTGTTCTGTTCTGTGATTGGTTTCACAAAATTCCTTTTATTTGTTATGTCTTAAAAGGGAACAATCATACAGTATTTTCTTGTATTCTGCAGTGATGTATCATAAACACTACATTGCCCGTTTGATTATTGCAATTTTTAAGATTAAAAAATAATCTTAACGGAAGGGGTAAGCTCAAAAGGAAAAGACTAGTCAAGTGCAGTAGTGAGAAGGGGGGAAAGTGTAGAACAGGAGTTCAATCTGTAACTGACTGTGAACAATCAATTGAGATAACTCACTACCTTCGGACCAGCCAGGAGAATGACGCTTACTCCGAAGTAATTAAAGCCTATTTATTTCCCTACTTTACACTGATGGTAATTTTTCCATAGCGTATAAAAGTTACATACATAATATAAATATTTTGCGTTATGGAAGAATCAGGAAGTATATATTCATTAATAAATTTACTGACCGTGAAAATTAAGAATTGATGCTGTTGATTTTTGCTACGCATCTTGGGAAAGAGACATGCAAATTTAGCGTCTCGCCCATAGTACATGCCTCCAATCCATTTGAGCGACTATGCAGGGTTAGTGCAGACGGTCTCTTTTGTCCGATTTCTGTGGGCTTTGCCAGGATCTGTCTTCCCAATGGAAGGAAGACCCTCGAGCTTTCTGCGTCTATCTCCTTCAGCAGAGCCCTGTTCCCTGAAAGTTGCCCCTTTCTCACATGGATAATCTACTCGCAGAACTCCGCACTGCCTGCTCCTTCCCAAACCCCAGTGATCAGACCCAAACCAAACAGGAGTGCAGCTCCACCAAACGACAGCGAAGGGAAATGCCCTTGCAGCTTGGATGCTCCTGAGGATGAGTTGACCGAGTCAAAAGGTAGAAAAGAAAACACATCAGAAGTCAAGATAAACAAAATCAATTTCTATTCTCCTAGAAGGTCCAAGTTCAGATCCTAGAATCCACACCAGGTGGTTCACAACCACCTATAAATTCTGGCTCTAATGTGTCTGGCCTCAATGGGCACCTGCACCAATGTGCACATAATCACACGTGTACACCTAAGTGAGCGCGTGTGTGTGTCTGTGTGTGTGTATCACATGCGTACCTTGTACCTGCTGAATTCAGTGAGCACCCAGGAACTGGGGTATAGATGGTTGTGGTTGCAGCATTTGTTGTCCAGTCTCTGTGTAATAGGAAAGTTCAGGGCTTGTTTCAAGTCCTGGCTGGAGTAGTCTGTGAGGCTGGATCATCTCAGCTAGCCACCTCAACAATGTTCTGAGCAGTTTGTAGCCCAAAGCTGATGTTTAGGTGGTGTTTGTCAGCTTAGTGGTGTTATGATAGTCCTGGCAGAATCATCATTGTGGGGCCCTATCCTCCTTTGGAGACTTCAAAGGTCACTGTTAGGTGTGCTTGTGGTTCACTGCAAAAAACTGATAAGACTCAAACCTGAAATCATGGACAGGAAGGTAGATGAACCTTTTTCTAGAATTAGTTAGTACTCTATATGACCGCTAATATTGTGACAAAAAGTTTAAAAAATATATGTATTAACCTTATTTTGAGATAATGTTCATATCTTATGAAAAGTTTTAAAAAGTCAAAATAAAACTAAAGAATTATGAGATATTTCTCCTGGCCCATATCAGGTGGCTCTTCTGTCATGAGACATAGATTTTGGATTTTTCTTTAACAAGCATGTTTGCCTTTAGAGAAGGAGAGAGCCACACTCCAACTCCAAAGCCAGCTTTAATTTTTCATTGGACTGGAACTACAAAAAGACCATTTGCATTATATATCTGTAGAGAACAGCAGAAAAAAAAACATTTGGAAAGATTTATCTTATTGAAAATGTGATTGATATATCGATTGACCAATTTACTCTTTTCTTGTGACATTGTTTCTGGATGATTTGTACTTTTTCTTCAGATGTCTCATTTGTCCAATGGTCTTCAGATTCCTTAGCTAGATGCCTTTTTGCCAAGTTATATCTGATCAAATGAGAAGTATTTGTTAGCTGTATAAGTTAGTTTAGATTGAATGGTCATGCTGTTTGATGAACTATCACCTCTTCTAATTAAGAGATCTCTCTTGTTCAAATTGAATCTTTATCAACTTTGATTGTATCCATAGCTTTTTTTTTTCTCCTGTGGAAACAAAAACCAAACACCTTCCCCAACATAACACACCCTGGTTTCCATTCTGAGGTCAATAAATCTTTAAAATATACAGGCTGATCTAATTCTAGAGTCTTTTCTATTATCAAATGTCTGTCCACAGCTATTATTCCTTTTTCATTAGCATTTAGAAAATTCAATGTTAATACTTATGCAATCTATTTCTGAAAGGGAGGGAATCTTTATTACCCCTTTCTGTTTATTTAGCATATCTAAAAGAGTTCAGTTTAATCTTTCTATGACGGCTAGTCCTGTAGGATTATGTGATACGCCTGTAATATGCTTTATATTGTAATAAGCAAAAAACTCTTTCCTTTTACTAGAGACATGCTGGAGCATTGTCAGTCTTAATTTGTACAAGTATACCCGTGATGGATATAACTTCTAATAAGTGTGTGATTACCTTATCAGCCTTTACCAAACTCAAAGCAGTTGCCCATTGAGTTTCTGAATAGGTATCAATGGTGGTGTACATATTTTAATTTTCCAAATTCTACAAAACGGAAAACATCCATCTGCCAGATTTTATTCCTTTGAGTGCCCTTTGAGCTACTTCCTGCAGGCAGTGGAGTCTGTTGTATAAAGAACAAGTAGGACATTTTCTTTTAACTTCCTTGGGTTGTTGCTTATTTTTAAGCCTTCGCTATTACATGATGATTTTTATGAAATTCTGAGGCCTCCTGCCCATTTCCTATCAATAGCTGATCAATTTTTTCATTACACCGTGATGTCAACAGCACCCACAAACCTGTCATCTGATAACCCGGTGTGTGCCAAGAACCAACACTCGGGGCTTGAGATGCCTCAGCAGTTAAGAGCACTGGCTGCTCTTTTCGGGGGACCCGGGTTCCACTCCCAGTCCCCCGAATGACAACGTACAGTTGTCTGCGCCCTCTTCCAGCCTCTGTGGGTGTCAGGCACACGTGGCACACAGACACACATGCAGGCAGAACACCCATACACATAAAATAAGACCCAATTCCCAGTGTAGATGTTGACATGGCCCACGCACACTGACGTCTCTCCAGGCTCCTGCTCACGTCTTTGGGCCATGCTATCCAGTCATGTTCCTGCCTTTTCACTTCTGTGGCTCACTCTGCAGCTTCACTCTCAGATTTCTGACACGCAATGGCCTGAGAAGCAGTCACTGAAGCTGCTCCAGTCCATTGTCTTCAGAACTCAGATACACTGCATTCCTCTCAGTGTTCCAGCTTTGGCTTCGTGGGCCTCACTGAAGTACCTCACCTCTGTAGCCACGTGCTGTCATCCTTCAGCCCACAGATACACAGACACAGATATTCACTGTGTGGTGTGCAATGTGTGGACTCGGAGTTCTTACTGATAATGAACATTAGAAATAAAGAATCTGTTTCCCAGGCGGTGGTAGCACACACCTTTAACCCCAGCACCTGGGAGGCACAGGCAAGAGAGTCTTGGCGTTTGAGTCCAGCCTCATCTATGAAGCAAGTTCCAGGACAACAGCCAAGTCTACAAAAATAAGCCCTGTCTTAAAAACCAAACAAAACAAAGAATCTGTGTTCACCTTGGTGAGGGCTGAGGAAAGCAGGAGTATATAGCTAATTGCTGTCTTTGAAACTACTTACCTTGCAAATTTGTTATACAACACATTCTGACACTGTGAAAAGTGACAAACAGATCCATGTTTCTGGCATAGCACACTCACAAGGAAAAAAGGTGCTTAACTGGGGGCGAGAGATAAATAACATGATACATATTTCATGGTTTTTTAGTTTGATTCTAGGCAAGATCAAGGATGACAGAAGAGAATAGAAATCTGAGATGGAAGGAGAAAGGATGTAAAGAACTAAAGATAAACAATAGGCCTTGGCCACAGGAATTTCAAAAAGTTGGTCTCAGGTCTGGGAGAACACTGGCCACTGTCAAGGTCTGAGAAATCCCCACACCAAACCTGCCAGAAGCTGCAGGACTGCCTAGCTACAGAATGCTAGATGGAGTTAGATGTACTGCCGAACTCCAACACTAGAGGGCGCCAGCTGTGAGTGACTGCTCCTACCTGCTACTCAAAGACTGCAAAAGGTGCCAAGTTAGCAGTACTGATCTTAAAAAAAAAAAAGACTCCTAATGATATTCTGCTATACTCATAGTTCAGTGACTTATCCAGTCATCATCAGAGAGGTTTCCTCCAGTAGCAGATGAAGGCAGAGACCCACAGCCAGGCATTTCGGAGAGTATAGATAGGAAATCGTCACCAAATTCCTCCCCTCAGACTCAGAGAATCCAGAGGAGGCAGGAAAAATTGTAAGAGCCAGAACGGATGGAGGACACCCGGAGAACAAGGCCCTCTGAATAAACTAAACAAGGCACATATGAGCTCACTGAGACTGAAGCCGCAAGCACAGGGCCAACACGGGTCTGCGTGTGTATTACAGCTATTAGCTCAGTCATTTTATGGAGCTGTGAGAGTGAGTCTCTGCTCTTGGGACTCTTCTCGTGTTGAGTTATGGTACCCAACCTCCAAATGAAGCCAGTTTTTTTTTTTTTTTTTTTTTTTTTTTTTTTTTTTTTTTTTTTTTGAGACAGGGTTTCTCTGTAGCTTTGGGCCTGGTCTGAATCTAGCGTTTATAGACCAGACTGGTCTTGAACTCATGGAGCTCTGCCTGCCTCTGCCTCCCAAGTGCTGGGATTAAAGGTGTGCACCACCACTGCCCAGCAAGCCAGTTCTTTTCTAAGGAGAGACAGACAGAAAGGGAGTGGATCTGGAGGGGAGGGGTGTGGAGAAGAAGTGGGAGGAGTAGAGGGAGGGGAAACTAATCAGGATATATTGTTGGGGGGCGTTCAAGACGTTTCCTCTGTGTAACAGCCCTAGCTGTCCTGGAATTGTGCTGTAGACCAGGCTGGCCTTGAACTCAGAGACCTCCTGCCTCTGCTGGGATTAAAGACGTGGGCCACCACCGCCCCCATCCCCCCCCAAAAAAATCTATTTTCAATAAAACAAAAAGAAATGAGAAAAAAAAAAGAATTTGGTAAAAATAAAAGGGAAATGAAAGTAACAAAAATTCTTTTCCTCATAATTTATGTCTCTATTTTACATATAATAAAACCTTTCCTGAGTCAATAACTAATGAAGCAATAAAGCTGTCAGACACAATAAACAAAAACAAACAAACAAAACAAAAAGGTGCCAAGGACCAATACTTGAAGAGCTTCTTGCCAACCCATGATGTCTATCTGGGTAGCCCATCAGCACACCTCCCGAACAAGGTCCTGCCAGATTCTGCAGTCAGAGGCAGATGACAGCTCAGACACAGGGAGGAGCAACCTATCGTGCCGAGTCTGGCGATTCTAACAGGGGTAACTACTCTCATACCCTCCACTAAGAAATGGTCTGACACCCCTTCCAAGTGCACAGCCTCGGGGGAGACATGAGACAGGGATAGTGGCAAGGAAGGTGCTGACTACCAGATGAGCACAACTGACCCTGGCGGCCAGCGTCTCGTCCTCACAACTGACCCTGGCGGCCAGCGTCTCGTCCTCACAACTGACCCTGGCGGCCAGCGGGCACAGTCTCGTCCTCACAACTGACCCTGGCGGCCAGCGGGCACACGTCTCGTCCTCACAACGGACCCTGGTGGCCAGCGGGCACACGTCTCGTCCTCACAGATCCCAGATCAGCACAACTGACCCTGGCGGCCAGCGGGCACACGTCTCGTCCTCACAACTGACCCTGGTGGCCAGCGGGCACACGTCTCGTCCTCACAACTGACCCTGGCGGCCAGCGGGCACACGTCTCGTCCTCACAACTGACCCTGGCGGCCAGCGGGCACACGTCTCATCCTCACAACTGACCCTGACGGCCAGCGGGCACACGTCTCGTCCTCACAAATGACCCTGGCGGCCAGCGGGCACAGTCTCGTCCTCACAACTGACCCTGGCGGCCAGCGTGTACAGTCTCGTCCTCACAGATCCCAGATCAGCACAACTGACCCTGGCGGCCAGCGGGCACACGTCTCGTCCTCACAAATCTTATTTTTGGTTGTGAGCCTGGCCTTTAACGGCTGAGCCATCCCTCCAGGCCCGTATCTTTTTTTATATGTAAGTTGTTGTGAAGAGTCTGGATTTCAGTATTTCTGGCAAGCACCCAGGACCTTCCAAATCAAGCTAACTCAGTCTCAGCTCTTGTTCCAGGAAGGTCTTGTGGAAATGAAGTCACCTGGCTGTTCTCTTAGAGATAGTTCTCCTCAGCCCTTCGGTATAAGGCAGAAGCCCTACAGAGAGGGAGAAAGAAGCAGTTAAGTCTGGCAACATTGACTAGGACTCCCATTTTCCAGAAAGTGTCTGAGCCCTGTACACACCTCCCCTACTCTAACACATCTTAGGGTGGAAGTAACTTTTCTCAGTTTTTTTTTTTTCCTTTTCTTTTTGAGCCTATCTTGGAACTTTGTAGACCAGAGTTATCTTCAAACTCCTGGAGATCTGCCTGTTTGCTTCCTAATTAACGGCATGCACCACCACTACCTGGCTGGATGGGAGTAATTTGAGACAGAAGACTCATCACACTGAGGACCAAAGACCTGGACACTGACACGTTGTTAGTTCTATCTGCCAGACTCAAAGTTATGGCAGATAATATGGAAAACTCATCTTCCCACAAGACCTCCTGCCAAGCCAGTCAGTGTACAGAGTTGCCACTTGGTCTTCTGCTAAAAGAGGTGAGTGCTTAGGGAGGGAAGAGGTAGAACTGGGGAGAAAACAGCCCATGGCTTCTTCCACCCAGCCCCCCAGCGTCACATTATCCCTCCTGTTCTTCCCCACCAGGACAGAACCCGCCATTGCACACCTGTTCCCACCAAGGACGAAGGCCTCTCTGGCACCTGGATGAGCCTCCCCAGGACGAGCAGGAGGTCAGATGGTAAGACACCTTCTTCAGGTTGGAGAGCATGCCTTAGTCTAGGCCCGGACCTGGCCTCTCTCAGCTCTATCCTACCCTAATCACACTAGGAAAGGGCAGCTATTTCCTAACAGTTAGAAACTGTCCTGGAACTTCAGGACAGTAGAACAGGCTGGCCTCGAAATCACAGATCTGCCTGCCTCTGCCGGAGTGCTGGGATTAAAGGTGTCACCATGCCCACTTTTCTAGTTTATTGAGGTTATCAGTATTTTTCTCCATTATTAGCAGCTTACTATAACTTTTCTACCAACTGAAGGTTTCTAAGTCTGTGCTTGAGATCATTTTCTTTTAACGGTAGGACTGGTCTAAGAAGCCAGTGGCCATACTCTGTCACTACCTGTCACCAGCATGTCTCTCCACCAAAGATGCTGCTTCAGCCTGGACAGGTGCTGGGGTGAGGGGGACACCCTTCACTTCATTCATTAATAGGAAGAAATAAAAAAACCAAACCTTCTAATGGTTACCTACTTTTAAGCTAAAAGTGGTTTGAACAAGAAAATAAAAGGCAAACAACACAATCTGGTAAAGACTTTTTAAACTTTAAATTAAAAAATTCTCACACAGAAGATCCAAAACTTATTTGAGGAAATACTAAAGTAAAATGTTAAAAACCAAGCAAACCAACGAAACCAAACCAATCAGACCCCAAATGACAAAAATAGATGTATCCTCCAAAAAAATCTGGTTTAAACTATCAAGTCGTTCATGGCTATTCGGTATTCAGAGCATGAGGTGGCACAACAAAGCATTAAAAAAAAAGAAGTCAGGATACGGCCATTCCATTGCTGGCTCACTTGCTTGGTGGCCAGTGCTGTCCACTACAGTGCCTGGTCCCTCCGCCTTCTGCAGACCACCAGGCCTTTAAAGTTCTTCCTTGGTCCTGCTCTTCTTTGTGGCATGTTCATCTATAAACTTGCTCAAATGCTCCAGATCTCTCTCTCCACCCTCAAATTTAATTGGGTTCTTTTTATCCCCACTAGGGGCAAAATAGATGGTGGGGAAGCCCTCCACCTTGTATCGGTCATTGGTGATGTCATTGGCAGTAGCGTCCATCTTGGCGATGACCAAGTCCTTCTGGCCCTTGTATTTCTTGCCCAGGTTAGTGTAGATGGGCTCCAGCTGCTTGCAGTGCCCACACCAGGGTGCATAGAACTCAATGAGGACATCCTTTTTGGGGTCCATCACGATGGTATCAAAGGTCTTTCCCACCACCACCTTGACTGGTCCCTTGTTGTTCTTGGGTACTGGCTGTGATTTGATGACTGGCTTCAGTTTTCCTGCCAAATACAAAAAGAGGTGTCAGTACTTAAAGGCCATAGATTCTGGTACTCTGTCTGAACCAGGCACTGAGGCTATCAGCCCCACTCTCGGGGCTGGGTCCTCTAAAGTCTTCCTCAACAACGGGCAATGCTCTGATAGAAGAGTCTTCTACTCTCCCAGTCCCTGCAAAGCCCCGTGTAACAGGGACGCTGCCCAACGAAGAGAGCTATTGACAGCCTTGCAGGGGCAAGACCAACTTTGTGATGTCAAAAACGAGCATCCAAACTGGGCAAGAGTTGTGGTATGCTACCACATGGCCAGTAGGTACTTTGCTCAGTCAAGATCAAAGATTATGTATGCTTAGAATTTCAGATCAAGTGTTCCTCATGTTTAAAAGCCTGTTTCAAAGACCTCTGAAAAGTTTTCAAGACACATTAGCCCCTTCCCTAAAAACAAAACCAGAACCAAGCTGGGTGGCGCCACCTTTAGTCCCAGCACTCAGAAGGCAGGGGCAGGTGGATCTCAGAGTTCAAGGCCAGTCTAGTCTCCAGAGTGAGTTCTAGGACAGTGAGGGTTACACAGAGAAACCCTGAAAAACCAAACCAAATCCAAAACAGTCAACCCAAAAGCACAGAGAAAAGGAAGCACAAGGCATACATAACTATAGTAACACATAACTGCAGTACTAGCATTTGGGAGGCTGAGGCTGAAGACTCAAGTCTGAGACCAGCCTGAGATATGATGAGATCCCATCTCAAAAAGCTACTGAATAAGCCCTCACCCAGCTTTTGCCTTCAAAGTAAATAATGGGAAAACATTTTGCCAAAATGGGAAAACAAAACTAACCCCCCTCAAAAGCTCCAAAGTAACATTTAAGTTGTCTTGGTGCCTCAGAGCCTGGGCAGTACACCGGGTAAAGTCAGAGAATGAGTTGTACTGGACTTAGGAGCGGGGAGAGGAAGGGAGCGGCAGAGGACCTACCGGGTCTTTTTCTGTGGGTGGTTATGAAAAGGACATTAGGTATTCTCCTCTATCACTTGCCACCCTATTCTTTATCTTTTTCTTGGGGGGCTGGGAGGGTGGGCAGGGTCCTTGGCTGTCTGTCTCCCAGTGCTGGGTTACAGGCATGCATGGCCACACACACCTTTTACATTCCTCCTGCTCCCACGCAAGCACCTACTGACCTACAGCCACACCCCTTGCACACTGCAGGATGCCAGACATTCCTTAGACCCCACAGGTTCTGTGTTGTGTCCATAGGGAGATTTGGGGCCCGACGCACCTTTTTTAAAGGCTGTGACAAACTCCCGGAGAGTGTCTGCATCAAACTCCTCCGGCTCCATGGCAAACTTCTTCCCGCTCTCGTCTAGGATGGCTGCATTGATGTCCTCTCCACTCTCGCTGAGCCCCAGGTCCTTCACCTCCGTGGCATAGTCTTCCTCGTCAGCAATGGCAAAGGTGTACTCAGGGAAGTCCTTGGCCACCTCCAGAACTTTGTTACGCCAAAACTGAGTAGCTGAAATGGAGAAGGGCTGTGAACCAAGTGGCTGCACAGAGTTATTGTCCTGCCCTGGACTGTGAGATTTTAAGTTCTGTTATTTACGCTCTCCGACAAGGCACAGGTTCCAGGTATACCTCAGCCGGACAGGAAAGAGTTCTGGTAAAGCCACACTGTGTGAGCAGATGGCCTCAGGGTGGAAACCCAACTAAGTCCCTGCAGAGCTGGAGGGACACAGCACTGTCTGGCTCGGCACCGGGGCTGCAGTATCACCTCTAAGAACGTACTAGGCTTGACTCTTTTTAAAATCTATTTTCTTTGCTGTTGTTTTATTTAACTTTTATTACATTTATTTTGTGGGCACGTGTGTGGATATACACATGCATCTAGGTCCTGAGGATTGACTCAGGTCCTCAGTTTTGGTAGTGAATGTTTTTTACCTGTGAGTCATCTCTCTAGGCCTAGGTTTGACTCTTAACTTCCCTTTTGCTATATCAGGAAGGAAAGGGGTATTATAAGGCTCAGAACTGAAAATCCCACACTACAATAAAATACATCCACACCACTAACTTTAAGGGCCCTAGAACAAGATTTAATCTTACCAGTTCTGTAATCAAAGCTGAAATCCACACTGTAGTATACAACCACCAGGGGGCGCTTGGTGTACCGCTTGGCATCATTAGAGGTTTTTCGATGGCCCACCAGGGGCAAGGAGTGCTTCACCACATATTCTTTAATGGCTGACGCCTCTGTGGAGCCCTGTTTCAAGGAGGACACAGGTAAGAGCAAGTTCAAGAAAAGAGGAACTTTAGCTACTATGCCTTGAGTCACTGTCAAGCATAGCTGTTTTGAAGGGTTCAGAAGAGGAGGGCCAGCAAGGTTGTTCAGCTACCACCACCCAGTCACACCGGAGCCCCTCCCCAGAGTCACCACTGACAGACCACTTCTTTAGACTTGAACTCAAGCCAATGAGAAAGCGCTTGAGGCTCTTAAACAGCAAGGATACACGGACCAACCCGTGCAGGGCTTTTCACAGTCGCTTCACAGAGCTCCACGAGAGACCTGAGACAAAACTCCAGCCTGTGGCCAGGCAAGCTATGCAGTTGGCCACAGGTCACGACACCAGTAATCCTCAGATTTTACTAGAGAGAGCAATGCAGCCGCAAATTAGAATTGAGAGTCAGACAAAGCTACACGGTGGGTGAGCTGCTCAACCACTGAGACCATCTCTTCTCTGAGGACTGTGTTCTGAGGGTTAGCACAGTCAGAAAGAAATGGCTATACGTAACTAGGCTCAGCAAAGTAGCCCTTTAACACTGGCCCCCAAGGTTCTCTGGGTGAGACATCCAACAAGTTTGCATGGCACCTCTGACACGTATCAGAGTGGGGGTTATCAAGGGGACACAGAACACAGAACACAGTCTTGGAGACTGGAGGTCCCTAGGGCTCATACTTAGGACTCAAGTCAAACCCTTTAAAGATACCACCTCACAACCACCAGGGGAAGGACAACCACCTGCCCTTTACAGCTGAAGAAACTTGTACAAGCTTATTAACCTGTTGGCCCAGGGTTCCTGTGTAAACGGGGAAGTCAGGGAGCAGAAGGCACCCAGGGCGGAAGCAGCAGTGCAGAGAGAAAAAGAAGCCAAGAGGGTCAGTTCTGATGTCAGCGGATGTGCTGAACGTGCTACGAAGGCAAGCTAGACGCCCTGGAGGCTGCACTAGGTCCAGGTGGCAAAGAACACACTAAGTCTGAGACAAGGCTCACCTAGGGCGCAAACTCAAGAGCAGGGCAGCAATGATGGGCTGTGGACAAGATGACAGGGACCTTAACCTTGTAACTTTTCTGGGCTAAGGATCCCTTCAAGAACATACTAAACTGCCTTTAGTCCCTGCACTTGGGAGGTAGAAGCAGATGGATCTCCATGAATTCAAAGCCAGCCTGGTCTACACAGTGGCTCCCAGAAAAGCCAGATATACATAGTGAGACCTGGCTAGGGGGGCGGGGAGTGGGCTAATGTACCAAGGTGACTCTTGACAAGCCCCTGGGTGTAAACTACTATTCTTTCCTTATGTCTGTCTCAAAACCTGCACTTAAATCTATATTAAACCAAATCAATCAAACAAATCCATCTCCTTTTAAAATAGTCTTCAATTTTGCCTCAAAGTCTTAAAAAACAATAAAAAAAAACTGAATGATTAACTCTTTCTCGGGAACATACACACCCATGAAAGCTGTGTCTGACCAGGGTCCAGAGCCCCAGTTAGAATCCTTCTTTGGTCACATGGTCTGTGACTAAATAAGAAAGCAACAAGATCTGAAGGAGTGGCGGCAAATGCTCTGAGTCCAGGCAGGAAAAGGGTCCTAAGCCTTGGATGGCAGAGGAACCAATGGTATGCAGAGCATGAGAGGAATCAAAGGGAGGAATGAGGGCCAAATACACAGGACACTGTGGTCTTTCTGGGGATGAGTCGTGGGTTGAGTCAGAAAGCCCCCATAGGACTCATATATTTGAATGCTTGGTCATCAGGGAGTGGCACTACTTGAGAAGGATTGGGAGGTGTGACCCTATTGGATAAAGTCACTGGGGGTGGGCTTTGAGATTTCCAAAGCCCATGACAGGCCCAGTCTGTCTCTGTCTGTCTCTGTCTCTCCCTCTGTCTATCGAACAGGATGTAGCTCAACTGCTCCAAAGTTTTCTTTTTTAAGAGTTGTGTTGGTCATGGTGTCTCTTCAGAGCAATGAAACAGGGACTCAGACAGGCATGCCACACCCTGTGTGCAGTGAACTCTCCACATTTCAGTCAAGCCGCCTGTGCATGTAGTGCCCAGGGGCGAGCACAGCACAGCATGCCCCCATTCCTGAAGAGTTCTCACTCACCTGAACATCCATCACATTGCTCCTGGGCTCATACTTCGACTGGAATTTCTCAGGCTGCATCAACACCAACTTCCCCACGGAGACTTTCAAGAACTTAGCTATTTCAGTGCTGAAAGTGTGGTGAAATTTGTAATCTTCTCTCAAGCTGTTAGCTGACAAATTAACAAAATATATTAAATTGTTAAAAGCAGGTTTATGAGCCTCAATTGGCCGGGCATGGGTCAGAGGGGTATGATTGCCACTGTAAATTCTGAATGGACAATATCCAGCGTTTATGCACACAAAGAAGCCTATTTTTAAAACTCAGCACAGATGTAATATCTAAATCTTCTCTTAGAATTTTTCAGAAATACAAAAATCAGGATCACAGAAATTTAGAATTTTGTTAGGGCAAATGTCACCTTCCATTGATGTCTAGTAGCAAACTGGCATTCAGGATGACAGTTCCTCACAGAGGACATGCAAGCACCACATACTCCAATGACCTCACACAGAGGTTTCAAGTACTCATCCTGAGATTAGGGATTCTGCATTTGCCCAAAGCCCTGGCAAGGCTGGACTTTCCCTGGATAGGTTTCTTCCTGATTAGTCAAGAACAGTCAACTAACCAATTAGGACCAAAGAAACAGGACTTAAACTAAGCTCCACTCTGAAGTCTTGACAAAAACACCAGACCAAGTTGGGCATAATGGTGCAGACCTTTAATCCCGGCACCTGGGAAGCAGAGGCAAGCAGATCTCTGAGTTTAAGGTCAGCCTGGTCTATATAATGCATTTCAGGATACCCAGAGCTACAGAGAGGTTCTGTCTCTAAACAAACAAATAAATAAATCAGCAGCCTGAATCTGAAGTACGGGCAATTGTTGAGGTAGCACAGAGAAATCAGCACAAGGTGATGGGGTATGCTAGGAGCACACTTAGTAATGAAGCAGACTATGCTTCATGAGGTGTCAAGGGGGAGCTAAAAACCCACACACACTGGGCTGATGGAGTGAGTCTAGGGCCATGGTTTTATAACTAGTGAGAGGCCGGACTTGAACCCAGGTCAGAGCTGTTCTTTCTCGCAGAGGGACTCAGAAGAGGAAAGCAAACAGGTTGAATGTGATTGTGTGGGATGGAGGAGAAGGTGCAGCTGGCCTTCCGCACTTAGCGTGTGCTTATACACTCTATCAACTATGACAGCCACAGGGACCTGACCTACAGAACCAGCCCAAAGCTGGAAAGCTTATTTTCCACAGGTCCTACCCTGATTCTTCCACCAAACCATTTGCTACACTACACTTACTCTTCCCGTGATGCTGCAATTTGAGTCTAGGACCTCTTACCCTACCACTGTGCTAATTTTATGCAAAACAGCCTATATCCCCAAGCCTCAGGAGTATGGCAGGGCATGCTGTTTTGTCAGTACTTACCAGCATCCTGATACTGCAGGTAGGCTGGGTCACTGTTTCCCTGAAAGACCCCAATGATGACTACATCATCTCCATCCTTCAGGAACTCCTGGACCTGCTTCAGGGTCAGAATCTCCTTTGAGGGAGGCCCAGACTGCTCAATCATGTAGTCAACAATTCCTAGGAGCAGAGCACATGTCTGAGGAAGGGTCCTGCAGCTGACCACATCCTCTAGCTCCCAGCTGTATAAAGCAAGTTCCCGTTCCACACAGTATGAAGAAGGTAGCAGCCATACCATATTTCTCTCGTGGCCCATTGTAGTCAAAAGGCCTTCCTTTCCGGAAAATTTTCAAAGTGGGGTAGCCAGAGACATCAAACCTCTTGGCCAGGTCTGTCTGTTCAGTAGCATCAACTTTGGCTAGGGGAATTGGGGGAGAGTGCTTGCTGAGCTCCTTGGCAGCCTTCTCATATTCAGGGGCAAGTTTCTTGCAGTGGCCACACCTGCCAAAAGGAAGTCAATTCCATTAGGGACTTGTCCCAACATGATGAGCTGAGAGACCAATCCTATGTTCCCAAGCAACTCAATCACACCCACCAAGTCTTGGAATGCCGCCTAAGTAGGAGTGCCAAGACAGGTCCCACGGCAAGTGCCTTTGGTTTATTTGTTTATGCCCGAGACAGGGTTTGTCTCTGTAGCCTTGGCTGTCCAGGAACTCGCTCTGTAAACAAGGTTGGGCTCAGAGATCCGCCTGCCTCTGCCTCCTGAGTGCAGCGATTAAAGTCATGTACCACCACCGCCTGACTAGCCAGGTTTTTATAACATGAGCTTCCTGTCATGGCATTCATATCTAGAGGCCCATGCATGAGTAGACAGAAGCACAACAATCCGTGGCACAAGGTAACACAGGGAAAACCAAGAAAGCCAATGTCCTTCCTACGAAGGGAGAGGATTTTCTTGGATGGGAACTGGAGGCTGCCAATGACGTAAGTAAAGAACGGCTTCATTGGCACCTATTGCTTTCTTGGCCTTTATCTAATATCAAATGTAGACAAGGCAACAGGCTGTGAACAAAGGTACAGAGACGAGTGTGACAAATTCTTAGCCTACAAACCAACCAGAGCAGGAGATAACCATGAGCCAGAGGCACTTGCAGTTAAGATTATTATAGTTAACAGACTGGCCAAGGGCCAGAGTAGCAGTCGAGCACATGCCTAGCTGACTGGCACACAGGGCGTAACCTTTAGTAGCGTGCATACCACCAAATAAGATATAAATAAATAAAATAGACAGTCTACATCATAAGATCTGATGACTCTTATCTGCCCCAGATATATCAGGTTCTCTGGCCCTCCCAGCTAACATTAATACTGTCTTGTCCAACTCCTCAGGAAACTCAATTATCCTACAACATGTAAACTTCTGTAAGTAAAGGATAGCTCTCCTCTTAGGTGCTATGAGCTTATGAGGTACTCAATGAGCTTCCCAGATTCAGGGTCTAATATATATAGCTCCTGAGTGGTCATTATGGTGGTCTGAATGAAACGTACTCCATAGTCTTGGGCAATTGAATGCTTGGTCCCTAGTTGGTGGTGCTGTTTGGGGAAGCTTAGGAGCTGTGACCTTGTTGAAGGAATTGAAGAGGGTTTTCAGAGTCAAAAAGACTCCCATCACTTTCAAGTTGCTCTCTGCTTCACTCTTATGGTTCAAGATGGGGGTCTTCAGCTTCCTATACCAGCTACCCTGTCTCCACTCTGCCATCATATGGCCTCTTACCTCTCTGAAACCATAAGCACTTTAAACCCCTTCTTCTATATGCAGTCTTTGTCACGGTGTTTCCTCACAGCAAAGGATAGAAACTAGTACAGTCATAAACCAGAACGGGCAAGTGACCCGTTCTTGACATGACAATGTCATGTCCCACCACCAGGTCCCTTCCATAGCAATAAGTACTTGCATCTCTCTCACACTGAAGCAGGGTTACAAAGGTGCCATGGGTTAATCTGCTCCCTCAATACACTAGGTTGTTTCCTTCCCTCTCCCCAGTTCAGTTCCCTTTCTGTCACCCTCTGTGTTGTCACTTCACCTGTACAACCAATAATGAAGAGATAGAGTGGTTTTGCTACAGAATCCAGAAACTCCTAAGTCTGGGCTCACACAGGCACTGCCTGTAGCCAGGATAACCCCCCCCCCCCCTTTGGCTGTGCATTAGTCACAGTCTCTACCTCTGGATTCTAGACCCACAGCTTCTTTTTCTTGCAGACACTCTGGGGCCTTATCCATGTAGACACTTGCGGAACTCTTTTAATGCCTTCTGCTCACATCCAGAGTTCAGAATTTAGTCTCTACTCTAGTCTGCATGGTCCATCATGTAGTCGGACTTTCCTCTGGGCCACCAGTTCACAACGACATGGAGACTTAACACTAATCATGAAAGCTTGGCCTTAGCTTAGGCTTCTTTCCAACTAACTCTTATAACTCAAACTGTCTTTTAATCAACGTTCTGCCACATGGCTTGGTTACTTCTGTTCTGTACCGTATGTCCGATTTCTTCAGTCTCCGGCGAAATCGCACCTAGATTCCTCTTCCCAGTTTCTCTCTCTGCTCGGAAGTCCACCTATTCTCTTCTCCCAGCTATTGGCCATTGAGCTCTCCGTGTATCAGAAGGGCCTCAGGCAGACACACAAAATCTTTACAGTGTAAACAAACATTCTGCAACACCATCCTGAAAAATGCCAAGCCTGCTCAAATATCAGAACTCCTGGCTGAGGGAGGAAGAATTCGCCAAGATAAATGGGGCTACAAGCCATTTCTTGGGGGGGTTCAGGGGCCCTCAGGGTTACACTCATCTCCTAAGTCTTTCCTCAGCCAGGTGTGGTAACATATGCCTGAGTTCCAGAACTCAGGGGGTCGAGGCAGGAGAATTACTCCAAGTTGGGAGGCCAGTCGGGGCTACTTAGCAAACCAAAAAGCAGGCTTGAAAACTGGCTCAGCTGGTCAGAAAGCACTTGTCACACAAGGCTGACAACATTGAGCTCAATTTCCCAGAACAAAGGTGGAAGGAGAACACTTATCCCAAAGCTGTCCTCTCACTGCCACATCCATGCTGTGACGCATGCACCTGCGTGTGCACACACATACACGTGCACGTACACTAACGAAGTTTAAAATGAGCACTTCCTTCCTTCCCAACCACCCCCATCACATTTCCAGACTGCTGGCTGTGGTCTGCAACTCTTCCCCAGTGCTTAGCAGGGTGATGAACACTCACTATCTTAATATCACAAACCTGACTGCCAACGTACCATGGGGCATAGAACTCCACCAGAATGATGTCTGCATTATTCACAACATCGTCAAAGTTATCTTTAGTCAATGAAAGCGTGACTTCGGGTGGAGGTGTCCAGTCGGGCTGGGAAACTTCTCTGACTTTGGCAACAATTTCTAAAAAAATTAAACAGCAGAAACAAATGAGACTGAATGTATTGCCACCCAAGCTAGCTGGTACTTTACCTCACCCCACAAGCTGGTGGAGACGGGGGAAGAAAGTGTCAGAAGTGCCAGAATTCACAAAGATAGAAGATGTGTGAATTGCTAAACTGATGTTTAATCAAAGCCTTCTCAGAATTTGGAAAGACAGTCAAGTCAGAAGGTCTCGTTTCCAATACACCACTTCCGCAGTCATTGGTGACTGTAGCCTTCTCTCGGTGGTATGCAATCTACTTTAGAGAGTGATTTCCTATTTCCAGACTGAACCAACTGCAGGAAAACTCCAGCTGGGTTCCATCAGGAATCATGTGGTGGTCTGAAGGAGAATAGCCCCAGGAGGATCCTCTGTTTGAATGCTTGGTCTCTAGTTAGTGGAACTGTCTGAGAAAGATTCAGGTGTGGCCTAATTGGAGGAGCTGTCACTGGGGGTGGGCTTTGAGGTTTCAAAAGCCCATGCCAGGCTCAGTCTCACTCTCTGCCTATGCATCAGGGCATAGCTCTCAGCAACTGCTCCAGTGCCTGCCTGCATGCAACCATGCTCCCAAATGGACTAAGCCTCTGAACCGCAAGTGAGTCTCCAATTAAATGCTTTCTTTCCTAAGAGTTGGCTTGGCCAGTGTCTCCTCACAGCAATACAACAGTGACTAAGACAAATCAATCTTGCAACATTCCTGCAACACATATAAACTATGTATGTGTTCAACCATGTATACAGCACAAGCATCACAGGCATCATGAAACATGGGCAAAAAAAAAAAAAAATCTAGAAAAATTCAAAAGAAAAGCAGAAGCTCCTACCACTCAGGCGGCAGCAGAATCACCAGGACAGTAATTATAAATGCATGCCTAGGGGCTGGTGAGACGGCTTAGCAGGCTGAGGCACTTGTCACCAAGCCTGAAGACCTGAGATCAACCCTCAGGACCCAAATGGCAGGAGAGAATCAGCCTCTACAAGCTGTCCTCAGTCTCCATATGCATACTGTGGCATGACCATAGCCATCACACATGCAAATAAATAAATGCAATAAAAATTTTAGTTAAAAATGTAGGTAAGATAAATACCTACTTGTAAGTTCATTTATCAAAATTAGTTCAATAGCCGAAGTGGAAATTCTTAAAATAAAGAGGCCACACCTTTAATCTCAACACTCAGGAAGCAGAGGCAGGTGGATCTCTATGAGTTTAAGGCCAACCTGATCTACAGAGTGAGTTTCAGGACAGGCAGAACTACATAGTGAGATCCTGTCTCAAAAAAACAAAATAAGTAAATAAAAAGGTCAAAGCTGAGGAGGTAGACTAAGTGGTAAAATGTTCGTTTACCACGTAAGTTACTCTGGGTTTGATTCCCAGCACAAGAAAAAAAAATTCAAATATAAATATAAATAAATAAGTGATTCTTAGGACCAAGAGCTGTAAACTGCCCTCTTCACTACAGAGATCACCAAGCGCCAAGGAGACCACTGCTGCCAAAGAGCGGTCTTCAAGCTGAAGGTGACCTGAGTCACATCTCCATAAGTTAATACATAAACCGCCTGTGCCTGCCCACACCCGGAACCCTGAGCAAGTTCACCAGGGAACACACAAATATTAAAATTTACTCACGGCCGCTGGGATGAGGAGGCCAGCCTAACACATGCAACTCTAAAAGCTCCAAAATGAGCCAGAAACTTCCGGCTTAGAGCACACAGAAGGAAGTTGTCTCTTCCTTTTTTTCACGTATGGATGTATGGCCAAATGAGTGTGGGTGCATGTGCACACCAAAGACTTAAGCTGATGCTGCCTGCCTGCCTCAACTGCTTTCCACTTCAAATATTAAGGCAGGGTTTCTTACTGAACCCAAGCTCAATAATTCTGGGTATTCTAGCTGGGGGGGGGGGAGGGGACAGACACGGGACACACACCTTTCTTACCTCCCAAATACTAGGATTTCAGATGGCTGTCACTTATCTGCTTTTATTTGAGCTCTGGGGATCCAAACTCCAATCTTGCAATTACTTTATCCACTGAGCCATCTCCCCAGCCTCCCTACTGTTAAACAAACCCACTGTCTTCAACTTGTTTGGGGGCTAAATTCCTATGTACTAGTACGACTAAGATGTATTTGATAAGTAAAAACAGAGATACAGAATGGTGTATAAGATAGCCTAACAGTTGTGTAAAAATGAGAAAAATTATTCTTATACACACACAAACACATTTGCTTTTCTGTGTGAGGCGGGGGATAACATTGCAGACTACAGAGGAAATTTACTAAACCAAACCTTTTCTTTGAAGAAAGTTCAATCACCCAGGATCAGGGTATAAAGACTTTAATCAAACACTTCACACCAGAAGGCAAATAAACATTATCTAGTCATCTAGACAAACACACTGACATCACTGGAAGAGTCATGTTTCTGTAGCAGAATTGAAGTTAGGCATGGTGGCTTATACTTACAATACAAGTGTTCCAAAGACTCAGGCAGAAGGATTGTCACAAGTTGAAGACTGCCAGTTTGAATTAAAGAGATCTTGTCTCAAAACAAAACAAAACAAAACCAAAAACAAAACAAACATGGAAAGGGTTATGTGTTTATTTCGTGGCTATAAAGATCTAGACCCTAATTAATATTCTTTCTGGTACCCTATGTTAAGAACGAGAAACTCAGCAGCATCCCATGTACATGTTTAAAGGATGAACTGGAGCATGCATGTCCTTGGCTAAAGGCGATCATGCACATGTGTGTGAATGTACGGTGTCTTCTTTAAGTGTGTGTATGGGTCTGTGGAGTCCATAGGTCACTTTGAGTGGTCCTCTTTAGGTACCATTCCCCAGCAGCTCATGTTCTGGTGCTCACCTTCCTGGGTCCGGGAGCCCTCATAGTCAACGGCCTGTCCTTTTTTCAGGATCTTGATGGTGGGATAGCCACTCACATCAAATCTGTTTGCCAACATGGATGCTGAGGTTGCATCAATCTTAGCAACAGCAATGGGAGGATCATTATCCTTCAAAGTGCTGGCGATTTTCTCATATTCTGGGGCAAACTGCTTGCAATGTCCACACCTAAGAAATTTAAGGATGAAGAAAAAGAATTACCCGTATCCACAGAGATGGAAATCCAACAAGACATTTTAAAAAAGGCAGCTTTATGAAAAGATTTGTAGTTGAGACACACCACACACACAACAAATAGGGAAGGCCACAGGAGCTGTGAATTCTAGCTTAGCCTTGGGCAAATACTTCCAACCCTAAACCTACATGATCGCTCCCATTTACACGTGACCCGCAGGTCCAAAAGAGCCATGGTCACAGAACGGATCAGAATTAAATGAGAACTGTAGGTGTAGCTTAAGTGGTGGGGCGCTTGCCTTGTGTACAAGGCCCTACATTTGCTCTCCAGCACAGCAAAAAAACTTTAGGCTCTATGCTGATTTTGGCTTTCTTATCATTATTCCCCAACAAGAGCAGTGTAACTATTTAAATAACAAATTGAGCTAAATAACAACCCAGAAATGATTTAAAGAATATGAGAAGGTGTATACAAGTTATATGTGATACCATAGCATTTTATGAAATGGATTTAAGCACCTATGTATTCTGTTGCTTGCAGGGACAGGGGAAGCTGAATCAATATGCAAATCTGCCTCAAAGTTTGGCCCAGTGACTTTCTTTATAGGGTCTATGAGGTTAAGTTCCTCACATAGGAAGTCTTTTACATTCAATCAGAATACTCAGTGGAATTTTCCAGATGCTTCCTGACTTACAAGGATATCAGCAATGTGCTAATATGCAAAAGGTTACTGTTATTTGAAAATGCACTACTGGGCAGGAAAGATGGTTCGGTGGTAAAGAGCACTTGTTGCTCTTCCAGAGGTCCCGAGTTCAATTCCCAGCACCTACTATGGAGGCTCACAGCTGTCCGTCACTGTAGCCCTGCGAGATCTGCTGCCCTCTTCTGGTGTGCAGAGGTACATGCAGATACATAAAATAAATAAATCTTAAATCTTTTTTAATGAACTACTTGGTTGGAAGAACAGCTCAGTGGTAAAGCACTTGCCCAACATGCTCAAGGCCTTGAGTTAAATTCCCAGAACCACCAAAAGAAAGTTGCTAAAAATGAACTAATAAGCATCTTTTTTTGAGGGTGGTCATGATGGCTAAGTAGGTAAAAAAACTTGTTGTGCAAGCCTGATAATCTGAGTCAAATTCTCAGATCCCAAGATAGGTGAAAACTGACCCCCAAAGTTGTACTAACTGGTACATACACATTTATGGCACATGCACACCATACTCTCATGAAGTTTATAATAATAAATATGATAAAATATTTTAAGATTTTGCTTTAATTTAAGATTTACTTATTTTCATTTGCATTGATGTTTAGCTGCATTTATGCCTGTGTGAGGGTACCAGCTCCCCTGGAACTGGAGCTACATACAGACAGGTGTGAGCTCCATGTGGATGCTGGGGATTGAACCCAGGGTTCCAGTGCTCTTAACTGGTGAGCCATCTCCCCAGACCCCTTGCTTTAATTTCTAATACATAAAATGATAAACATGACCCACACAAAAAGCTCTTTGGAGTCCTCAATCAAGACTATTAAGAACTCTTGCAATAAAAAAAAAAGCACAAAAGTAACTTATCCATAAAACAAAAATACAACTTCAGAACTGCTAAAAGGAGCAGGCTTTTACCTGGCTTATTAGAAAAGTGATGTGAGAACATCTTACACAGGAGGAAGAGAACAGAAGGGGCTCTGAGATGCAAAACAGCACATCAGAGAGAGGGGGAAGGAATATGAGTTTCCACACTCTAAAACATGATGGTAAAACAGGAAAAGGATCTGTATTTGTTTTCCCAAAGTTCTGTACAAAAGAACAAAAATAAAAACAATAAGATAACCCCATGGTCAACAGCTTGCATCTGGGGCTGCCTTTGCCAGCTTGTTTAGAAACTGAGACTACCACTCTACGGTGTGGGCTGGCTGGCGGCTACACAATGCCAGCTGGAGGACTGAGCCTCGAGTTCCCAACACTCTGACATCAAGAGCTGGAGGTGTGGGGCTGGTGAAATGGCACAGCAGGCAGTCACCCGAGTTCTAGCCCCAGACCTACACTGGTAGGGGAAATGACTCCTGCAAGCTGTCCTTCCATCTACAAGCATGCTTGGCACACATATAAAATAAAATAATCAAAAATATAATAAAACTATCTCAAAGACAAACAGAAATATAATAATAAAGTATTAGAAAAAAGGAAAGAGCTGGGGCTCTTGTAGTCAGACCCTTCATTTCAGCCAGGCCCTGAATGACGGAGGTCGTGCAGCCGTAAGAACCGAAGCGCTGGTGCTTACCACGGTGCATAGAACTCCAGTAGAACTGTATCTTTGTCAATCACAAAGTTATCAAAATTTGCATCATTTAAGACCAAAACACCATTTTCTTCCTTAACTTCCAAATCATCTTCTTCCTCTTCATCTTCCTCCTCCTCTTCATCCTCAATGGCATTTTCTGTATCTGAAGCATCTGACCAGAGAAGACCCATGCTAGTTAGGAAACTCATGACCCCTTTGCAGCTTTGCCAGAAGCTCGAACTCTCCAAACAAGTCATGGGGGCTGCATATCCTTACCCAAGAAAATCTGTTCCACACCTGCTTGCTTATGGCTACTACAGGTTCCATGTAGGGAGCCCCAGGACACAGATGTAGGACCGGCACGCCTTGAGCTCAAAGTCTACTGTACCGCTGTTTTTCAGGACCGCAACAAACTTTCCCCAGTGACATTTACCTGCCTGTTCCCCTCGACATGTAGACACCCAGGATTCACTCTATGGTATGTACCTGGGTTCTGCTTCTGAAAAAGCTGTGTCATTTTACCTCATATTCTTTAAAGAGAAAGACAGACATACCATGTTTTTCTTAGAAAACCAGCTCTGAGTAATAGAGAGGAAGAGACATTGAGACAATGACTTTACAGACTTATGGAAGCAATGTGCATTAAACAGACACCAAAAGGAGCTTGTTCCTGTAGACCGGGATGACCTCAAATTCCGAGATCCACCTGCCTCTGCCTCCCAAGAACTGGGATGAAAGGTGTGCGTCACCAACACCACCGCCACCACCAGGCTGTGCTGTTAACTTTTAAGTTGTTCTTTCCAAACTGCAGATACAAGAAAGCATGGAATGCCAGTTCATATTAACTAGTTTCCACACTGACCGTAATGGCGGTAAACAGATCGACATGCAGCAAGCAGATTCCTTTCACCCTGAAGCGGAATACATCAAAAGGCCAATTATTTTTTTCAGAAGTTCAGTCAAAAACGCTGCTAGTTATTGTTTGGGACCCTGAGTGCACTCCTCAAGGCCTGAGACCTGCTTCTAGGATCTGGGACCCCCAGAGACTTTTGGAATGTATTAAGTAGTCCAACATTGGTTCTATAATGGTGGGTACAAGACCCTGGGTTACACCCACATACCCACTGCACTGCTCTTCCACAACTCTGAAGCTATGGGGTTGTGGGGTCAGCTTTGACCACTATCAATGAAATTTGCCAACCTGTAAAATAAACTTTCTCCCTCCGTTTCATCTCTATTAGTCACATTTTGCTCACTTGTCCCCAACTGCAAACTACCTTTCCTGCCTTGCATTTCCTTTTCCGCAATTTAGGCCTGCATTCTTCCTTGGTCAGAGAAGTAGCTCTCAAATGCCTGTTTTCAGAGTGGAAACCAAGCTGGCTTCTGCTTCTCCTGCCCATTGCTGCCTCCTTCTGGGCACCATCAAACCAGGTTCTAAAGACAGGGAAGAATCAAGGGGGATAGCTCTCAGGTATGCAGGAAGAGCAGAGAGGATACGGATCCCTGACTGACAGCACACAAGGAACTGTTTACTGAATGGCTGCACAGTACATGTTTTTTGGACAACTCCCTCAGGAACAGGGGACAACTTCCTCAACAAGTTCGGTTTCCTTACTTACATCTTTCCAGAATGCTAAGGGCTGGGAAGAGGGGGAACACATACATGCCAAACAAAATACAACAATTCTCTGCTCTACGATAGTCAGAAAATAGTGCCTGGTCTACCAAAATGTTTGTCTGAAAGAATCAGGATTAAGTCATAAATCACACGTCACTGATATTAATGAAAGCCAGGCAGTAACTAACCCCTGCTGCTCCAGAAGGGCTGGTGATCTGAGCTCCTTCCCTTACACTCACATCATGCTGAATCCACTTCCAACTCTGAATGACAGTCCATACCACATGTACTGGTGTTCCTGAATCACAGCAACCGATCCTTTGGGACCCTCGACATTTACCACTAAGTCCACCAAGCTCAATGTTGCTGATACTTCGAGCGCTCTGCCTACTAGAACCTAACAGGGAAAGCACTTATGGCCAATGCTGGGACTTCACATATGCTCCACAAATGGCCCCCTAGTCACAGGTCTTAGGCAAACTGAATACTTCCCACTCGCTAATGATCTGCTGGAATCAAGGATGCATTGTAGCTTCTCTGCCTCAGTAGGATGCCTGGTGGGCACCTCATCTGTGCATTCAGGAGGCTAGAGAAGTGAAGTAGGGTTTGTGGTTAAGCATATTCATTCTGGCTGCAGGCTGCCTGTTCTAGTCTGGGAGTAGAAAGAAAGCCTTCGAGAATTCAGTCCACTGTTCAAGCTAGGAGAGAGGGAGATCGTGACAGTCCACCCCCAGTTACAGGAAGACTTACGTGCACAGTGAAAATACCCAGCCAAGGTAGAGGTGGTGGCTGTGGCGGCATCGGTGCACACCTCTAACTCCAGTACTTAGCAGGCAGAGGCAGGCTGATCTCCGAGTGTGAGGCCAGTTTGGCCTGCGGAGAGAGTTCCACGAGTTACATAGAAAAACCCTGTCTCTTAGGGGCTGGAGAGATGGCTCAGAGGTTAAAAGCACTGCCTGCTCTTCCAAAGGTCCTGAGTTCAATTCCAGCGACCGCATGGTGGCTCACAACCATCTGTAATGAGGTCTGGTGCCCTCTTCTGGCCTTCAGGCATACATGCAGACAGAATATTGTATACTTAATAAATAAATATTAAAAAAAAAGAAAAACCCTGTCTCAAAAAGCCTAAATAAATATGTGTTAAACAGAAGAAAAAAAAACAGAATTAAAAAAAAGAAAAAAAATACTTAAAACACAGCTGCATGCTTGTTACCTCAGACTAATTTTCTAAAAGGAGGACCTAGCACTTATTTTTATTTTTAAAGATTTTAATTTTAAAATTATGTGTATGTATGTGCATACGAGTGCAGGTAACCAGAGGCTCTGTCCTGTAGCTGGAGTTACTAGTGTTTGTGAGCTACTTAATGTTGGCTGATGTGAATCAAACCCAGGTCCTTTGGAGGAGCAGAACACATTGCTCCAGCCCTCAGAGTGGATTAAAAAAAGGAGAAGAAAGAAAAAGAAGAAGAAAAAGTAGTATGAAGCCTTCTTTTTCTAAGACAGACTTTCTATGTGGCCCAACCTGCCTTAACCTTAAGGGACTTTTTGCCTATGCAAAGTGGGTTCTCATCTCCTGATTAAACATGCCAGAGGTCTGGTGGTTAGAAGCACTGGGTACTCCTCTGGAACACCTAGGATTCAATTCCCAGCAACTACTTGGCAGTTCACAACTGTCTTTAACTCCAGTTCCAGGGATCCAGCTTCCTCTTCTGATCTCTGCAGGCACTGTACACACATGGTGCACAGAGACACAGATAGGCAAAGCACCCAAACACATAAAATTTAATAATGAATAGCCAGGTAGTGGTGGTGTACACCTTTAATCCAAACACTTGGGAGGAAAAGGCAGGTGGATCTCTGTGAGTCTGAGGCCAGCCTGCTCTAAAAAGCAAGGTCCAGAACATCCAGAGCTGTGACACAGAGAAACTGTCGGGGAGGAAGCAAGCAAGCAAATAAATAAAAAAATAATTTTGAGAGTTAGACAAACAGTTTAGTGTTCAAAAGCACCCCATGTTTCCAACCCCGCTCCAATTCAGAAGACTGAAAGGTTGATTACTCTGCAATTTGAGAAGAGAGCTAGCTCCATTAGTCCTTTTGTTGTTTTGCGGGTGATAGAGATCAAACTCGGGGCCTTGCACATTTGAAGTCGGTGCTATACCTACCACTCAATCACATCTTCAGCCAATAGTTTTTAAAAATCCTGTCTACCAGAAACCAACACATTCCTACAAGCTAACCACCCCACATCTTACTGTATAGATTACTTCTCACTAGGCTTCCCATTTTTCCCCCTTAGAGAATCTCATGTATCCCAGGCTCTCTTTGAACTTCATCTGCAACAGAAGATGGCCTTGAACTGATTTCTTCTCCAACTCTGGGATGCTGAGATCACAAGCATATGCTACCACGCTTAGTTTAAGTGGTTCTATTCATGTAGGGCACTCTCTACTCAAGCACTCTATGAACTCAGCCACACACCCAGAGTGGATTTCCCTTTTAAAGTCTGACACTCTACCCTAGATGATATAGCCAAAACTTCCCAGAGCCTTCTGAAAGAATGCAGTCTTTTTTTGGTATGAAGCAAATTCCACACCCCCCTTTACATTCATTACCTGGCCATCAGGGTACAGCTGGCCACTCCTCAAAGGTAGGGAAATCAGATCTGTAGCTCCTGCCGACGAAAGCTGAACAAACTGCTGATAACACTGCATCCCTGACCAGGCCGGGCCCTGGAGTTACTTACTAAAAGGATGCCCCCACTTCTTCAGTGGACCACACAACCCCACCTTGCCAAGGAGGAGCTACTATCAGCTGGACAAACAATCTTTACGCCAACATCAAATGGTAAATAGTGAACAAGGACAAGAAAGGTAGTTATCAATCATTACAGAGGATACTGAGTATGGACCAAGCTCCAGTGAGTGAGACTGAACGCTCTCTCTCCCTTTGCAGTGCTGGGAATGGAATCCAAGACCTTGTACACGTTAGGGAAGTGACACATTACTGAACCACATCGCCAGCCCTACCAAACCTAAGGACCTAGCCCAGGAGGATTGGCCTTGGTGCAGACACCCCAGGGATTCCTGGGTTCACCCAGAGCAAACTGTTTTCCAAGGACTGCACTGGTGACCCAAAAGATATAACACTGGTTAGTCTAAATAGTCTTTGAAATCCACCCACCCAGGCCTCTCAAGATTTAACAAATATATGGCATTCAACCCCCAGCATTTGGAGGCAGAGGCAGACAGATCTCCTGAGCTCAAGGCCAGCCCTGAGCTCCAAACTATGAGACCCTGTTGCAAACAAACAAAAACCACCCTAAAACAGACCACTGTCTCAAAAACCAGTGTGTTTTTTTTTAAGTTATGTTCTAAAGTTATCCACCAAATCACACTGATCCTCAAACTTTCATGTGCGCTCCCCAACCTCAAGTCTATTCTACCATGAAAAGCGAAAAAATTGCTTCAAATGCTGTCTGCCCTCTTCCTGTTAGGCCATATTTTGGGTCTCTATAAGAAAGGAGCACTCGGCTGATTTGGATAAACTACCAAGATATACTTGTGGGCAGGTCAGATATTCGGCTTCCCCCAAAGTCGTCTTTCCACTTCGACTCTTTTTTGCCTGAGCAAGAACTCATGAATCAATGACCTACATGAATCTTACTCAACCTAAGAGTATAAAGTTCACATTTCACCCCCCCCACTAATCTCAGAAAATGAGGTTTGTTTATATTAGAATAAACCCAACAGGTAACAAGCTAGTGATTAGAAGGGTAACGGAAAGGTGTCGCTCAAATCTGTTCTCTAGGAACAGCGATTTTAACTAGTACTTCCTAATTTCAAAGTTCTCGTGCTTTCGAAGAAAAGGCGGGGGCATAACGTCTATGAGTTACATACACTGTTCCTACTAGAGTACATGGATCACCCATCAAACTCGACTTTCAAAACCCAGTGCAACGACCAGCAAATAGGCGCTGAATAAAATGAAGACGGAATGGTAGCTCCCGTTTCCATGAAAGACGAAAATAAAGCCTGCGTTATTTCCAAATCCCACTTTTTGAAGTAGGTGCCCGATATCCGCGACTGCTTCTTACAGGTCCTACTAGCGGCTTCCCCGTCTCCGTCCCGTTTCTAAAACGGGTTTTGGAAACAACGTCTGACCTTCCCTCCACGGAAGTTACTCTTTAGGAAATTTTACTCACCAGGGCAGAGGTGAGTAAATCTCAGCAGTGAGGGTGAAGAGGCCAGTTGCAAATCAGGCACTCTGCACATCCCTCAACGTCTGAGTCTCGAGTAGGAATTCATGAGGCCCAAGCTCCTTGACTGAGTACCGCACTGGAACTCCAGCAAGTTTGCTGCGCCCAAGCCACTAATTTCGCAGGGGTGTGTGTGAGTGAAGCACCCTGTCAGGCCCCTGCAAGGTTTGCAAACCACGCTAGGTGCTCCCAGATAGCTCCGGCCCGCCCACCCGCTCACCTTCGTGCGCATCTTCAGCGCTCGCCGCAGCCAGCAGCTGTGTCAACGCCAAGAGCAAGAGCAGCAGCCAGGCTTTCCGGAGCTTCATGGTGAGGTGCGGAGCGAGGCCTGCAGCCACCGGCCACCGCCGAGCTCTCACCGACCTCCCGAGCGACGCGGGAGCGCAGCAAAACCTCCAGGAAGTTCTGCCCGGCGATTGGCTAGGGGCGAGGAAGCCACGGGCGGGCCAATCCCCGCGCGAATCGGGACGAGAGCCGTGGCGCCCCGCCCACCCCGACACCTCCCAGCTGCCTAAGCCTGTGCGTCGGCGCGCCAGCTGCTCGGCGTTTAAAACTCCGAGCCCTAGCATGAGGTGCCCCCTTCTGATTGGCTGCGCCGCGACCACCAATCACCGGCTGCCACTCGGTTTGCCTGGAGCGCACAGGCCTAGAAAGAGTGCGGGGGAGAACAAAGGCGATTAGCCCCGCCTACGGGGGCGGGGCCTAGGCACTCCTAGGGGAGGGATTGGCTGAAGGCCCGCACCCTTTGGCCAAGCTTGGCAGGAAGAACACGTGTAACACAGAGGTATGGTGGGGCTAGGACTTTCTAGGGTCCCGCCCGCCCTTGTCCGGGAAGACTGGAAACTGAAGTGGACAGAGCTACTCTTTTGGGAAAAAAAAAAAAGAGAGAGAGAGAGAGAGATCAGAGATCCTTCCTCTGTTCCCATGTTCTTTGGCTTCTTGGCTTTTCTGTTTGGGCATATAAAAGCTTGAGTTTCTTTTCTGGATATTAGGTTTGGAGGGAAGGCGTATGAAGACTAATTCATAGCTGGATGCGGTGACCCACGCCTGTGGAGGCAGAGACTCATGATTTCTAGTGAGATCTTTTCTCAAAGAAAGAAAGAAGAAAAGAAGAGAAAAGAAAAGAGAAAAGAAAGCAGAACTAGGACTCCATGACTTAGTCTAGGATTTTTTTTTTTAAAGAATTAGATAACCAACCTACTGGGTTAGATCTAGCGATAACAGTGACTGTTTTGGACAGGAAACTAGATTTGCATACCAGGAAAGAAGCCTATGCTGGTATTAGCGTTAACACCTGTGGATTAATAGATCTGAAGAGATATAGACCACTGAGGCTACATAAATAAAACACCGAGTCTAGCAGTATTTTCTTGCATATACAAGAGGAGGAAGTGAGCTATATAAAGGACTACTCCCCTGGGTCGTCATTTTAACACTATTAGGCTAGGTTCCTAGGACAATTTGAATGTGTGTTTTCCTTTGCTCCTGAAGAGTTCTCTCGAGAGTAGTGGCCCATTGGGAAAGAGTCCTTACCGTTTAGATTGTCTGTCTACAGATAAATCTGTGACAATGCTGCATACATGTCCACAATCAGAAGCTCAGATTGTATGTTTTGAAAATTGAGACCAGACAGGCACACAGCCTACGTGCTCTGGCTCATAAGGTTTATGGTTAGTCTTGTTACAGCACGAGATGACAGCAGTGTCTTGTATTTCTGAAGAACTCAACGATGGCTACAGTTTTTGTTGTTTTTTTTTTAAATTCTGATGTAATTCTTTTCAGTAGAAAGAGAAATAAATGAAGCTCGGCAGTGGTGGCACAGGCCTTTAATCCCATAATCCCAGCACTCAGGAGACAGAGGCAGGCGGATCTCTGTGAGTTTGAGGCCAGACTGATCTACAAGAGCTAATTCCAGGACAGGCTCTAAAACTACAGTGAAACCTTGCTAAAAAAAAAAAAAAAAAAAAAAAAAAAAAAAAAAAAAAAAAAAAAAAAGCAAACAAGCAAGCCCGAAGAAACGAATTTATTTTCAGAAATATTTTCTTTTATCCATATCCAGGCATGATGATATGTACCTGTAGTCTCAGCCACTTTGGAGACTGAAACAGGAGATTGATTTAGCCCAGGAACTGAGGACCAAGCTGGGTAAGATTAAGTAATGCCTTGTCTCAAAACAAAACAAAAAGTAGCTATGTATATACATACAATCTGACACAAAACACATGTAATCTTCATTTTTTAAGATTTCATTTTTTTACTTTTAGATTTATTTTATGCATAAGTGTGTTTTGCCTGCATGTTTACATGTGTACCATGTGGAAGGGCATTCCTGGTGTCCTCAGATGTCAGAGGAGGTCATCGGATTTCCTGAAGCTAAAGTGTGGGTTCTATGAACTGAATTTGAGTCATCTCTCCAGCCTCTCATTTTTATTTCATGTGTATGGATATATTGCATGTATGTCTATGTACTACTTACATGCCTGGTGACGGAGGAGGCCTGAAGAAGGTATTGGAACTCCCATAACGGTAGTTACAAATGGTTATGAGCCACCATAGGGGTGCTGCAAATCACACTGAGGTCTTCTGGAAGAACAGCTGAGCCATTGCTCCAGCCCCTCACTTTTATTTTTAAATGATGTGTTATGTAGGTGTTGGATGTGTACATGAGTACAGGTGCCCGCACAGGTCAGAAGAGGGCATTGGATCATCCCCCTGTGGCTGGAGTTAGGTACTGTGAATCATCTAACATGGGTGTTAGAAACTCAACTCAGATCCTTCGCTTGAGCAGTAAGCGGTCTAACCATTGAGCCATCTCTCCCACCCCAGGTTTTGTTTGTTTTCTGTTTTGGTTTTGGTTTTGAACAAGAGCTTACAACATAACCCTGGCTGGCTTTGAATTTGCTATTTAGACCAGGAAGACCTAGAACTCAGAGAAATTAGCTAACCTCTGCCTTCCCAGGATTGGGATTAAGGGGTGGGCCACGAGGCCAGTCCTCACTTTTTTTTTAAACTCCTACACTTGTAACATAATATCACTTCATGGAAGCTACCTTTTTCTTGACATTCCACTTAGAATTGTAATTACAGGCTAAAATACACTCTGGGACCTACCCTTAGAACAAGGTGCTTAGAAGCTGTCGAAGGCTACCTAATATATACTTTTTCTTCATACTCAGAATATAATATTTCAGTAGATGCCACTTTAACTGTATTTCCCTATAGCTGAGTACTGACTGACTTTGATGTCATAGGGCAAGGTTCACAATTAGTTATGTCCAGCTACTTACCACACAGGGTTGGCAAATCTGATTTTTTTTTTTTCTGCAGAGGATTGCTCTTGATAAGCTATTTCTAAATTTGTAGAAATAAAGAATCGGCTCAGTCATTTCCTTTTTATGCCTACGGTATAGGCCACTGATTTTTAAAATCTCATCAGTTGAAATAAACCTTAAGTTTTGTTTTGTTTTTAATAGTGCTGGGGAAAAATCCAAGTCCTCATGCATGTGTACTACCTTTGAGCCATAATCCCAGACTTTAAGAAGATTAACTTACTTAAATTTCACTGTTATTGCATGCTAGAGTAGTCTAAGATTTTGGCATTTCTCCAAGTCTGCTCTGGAGTCAGACACTGGATTTAAACTCTACACTTCATTTGCTCATTTGATATCTATTAAAAACCTGTGTGCCAAATAGTTTTCAGTGTACAATACTGTATATATTTTGTAATATTTTATACTATTTGAGGACCCATTTTAAAGGTCAGACTCCTAGATTGGGGAGATAGTTCAGCAGATAAAAGTGCTCAAGTCTGATGATCTCAGTTTGGATCCCCATACTCAAGCAAAAACTGCACGCAGCGTTGGAGAGATGACTCAGTGGTGTGGTTAAGAGTATATACCAGCAACCCCTTTGGGTGTCAGTGTGGCGATTTTTCAGAAAATTAGGAAACAACCTTCCTCAAGACTCAGTAATACCATTTTTGGGTATATATACAAAGGATGCTCAATTGTGCCACAAGGGCATGTGCTCAATTATGTTCATAGCAGCTTTGTTTGTCATAGACAGAACCTAGAAACAACCTAAATGCCCCTCGACCGAAGAATGGATAAGGAAAATGTGGTATATTTACACAATGGAGTACTACACAGCAGAAAAAAATAATGACAGCTTGAATTTTGCAGGAAAATGGATGGAGCTAGAAAACATTATTTTAAGTCAATTATCACATGTACTCACTCATAGGTGATTTTAAAACATAAAGCAAAGAAAGCCAACCTACAAACCACAATTCCAGAGAACTTAGATCTAATCTACATGGGAAGTAGAAAGAAAAAGACAGGATCTCCTGAGTAAATTGGGAGCATGGGGACCTTGGGGGAAGGGTTGAAGGGGGAGGGGAGAGGCAGGGAGGGGAGCAGAAAAAAAATGTAGAGCTCAATAAATATCAATTAAAAAAAAAAAACGAGTATGTACCAGGAGCTGAACTCCAGTCCAGCACTCACATCAGGTGGCTCCATGAGTCTGGCCTTCCAGTGCGCAAGCACCTCAGTTAAATATGTATATGGATATATACACATAATTAAATAAATAATTTAAAGATAAATTTAAATTAAATTTAAAAATAAATAAGATAAAATAATTTTAAAATAAAAATAAAATAAATTAAAATAAACTTTAAAATTATTTTAAAATAAAAATAAAATAATTTAAAATAAAATAAAAGTAAATTAAAATTAAAAATAATTTTTAAAAATGCTGGACACCTTGGCACATGTCTGTAATACCAGCCTTTCCACTGTGAGGTACAAGGCAGAGACAAGTCAATCTCCCTAAACTCAAGGGCCTACTCACTTAGAGTACATAGCGCAGAGACAAACAAAAAGAGGTCCTTCCTAAACAAGGCAGAAACACCCAAGGTTGCCCTCTAGACTCTACACAAGCACCATGCACACGCACTGGCCCTCAGATGCAAATATATACTGAAGAATAAGCAAATATTAAGCCAATAAAGGGGCCTGGAAAAATGGCTCACCAGTTAAGAACACTTGCTGTTCTTGTAGAGAACCAGGGTTTGAATCCACAGGACAGTTCACAACAGTCTATAACTCCAGATCCAGAGCATACTACACAGCTTTTGTTTAACTCTGAAGCTGTGATTCTTTGTCTAAAACACCTGATGGCCTAATAAAAAGCTGAGCCTGAGCGGCCAGGAGGAGGCAGGAGAAGGGATAGGCGGGGCTGGCAGGCAGTGGGGATAAAGAGGAGGAGAACTCTGGGAGGAAGGAGGAGCAAGTTAGAACAAGGAGAGGAGGATACCAGAGGCTGGCCGCCCAGTTAGCCACACAGCAAGACAGGGCGTAAGAGGGAAAGTAAGATTACAGAAGAAAGAAAAGGAAAAATACCCAGAGGCAAAAGGGAGACAGGAATAAGTTTTTAAAATGCTGGCTACAAACAAGCCAAGCAAAGACCAGGAGTATAAGTAATAATAAGCCTCCGTGTGGGATTTATTTGGGAGCTGGGTGGCAGGCCCGAAAAGAGCCCGAAAGAGACAGTAAAACAAAAAAGCCCAAAGAGTAAGTAAAAGGAGTTAAAAAAAAAATCCAGCAACACGTCTTGATAAAGAGTGAGACATGGAATCGCATTCAAGCTGATAAGTTTCGATTTTGTCCCTAAAACATCTCCTTGTCTCCCAAATCACAATTCATTAACCACCCTTCTGCCGTCCTTATCTCAAAGTTTCCTTATCAGTCCTTTGATTTCCTCCGAGAAGCGGCTGGTGACCCTGGTAACCACGCCTGGGATTTTTACACCGAACACTTGGTTTTGTCCCCGCTTTCTCCCCTTGTGCTGTTCTTTTATATTTGAAAATACAACCTCCTTTTCTCTCCCCTTCTGTAATTAACTGGTTAGGTAGTGGGATTAGGTTTGGTCTGAGGTATTTGCTATCCACAGAACACCACTTGGATTTCTAGATTTTCAATTAAAGTGCAGTGCAAGAAATCCCTGCCCTGGAATGAGACCTCTAGAAAGTCCAGTGAGTTGTGTGTGGTAGTCCATGCTTTCAACCACAGAACTTGGGGGACAGAGGCAGACATGTGTGAGTTGAGGCCAGCAGATAGGAGGGCAGAACCTCAACATAGTGGGCCTGAGGCTGTGGGGGAGACTTTATTGGGACTTCTTTCTCTTTCCTGTAACATTAGAGTTTGAAATTTTTAAGAAAAAAAAATCCCTTTCTGATCTCTATAGTTTTAAAAGATTTTAGAATACAAATCATTCACATATTGTGATACCTCCGTTTTGTGTTCTGTGTATACTTTAGTCAGTTGCTTAAATATTCATTCAATATTCATTCATTATGAGACTCTCATTTCTGTTCCAAATAGCATCTCCACTCTGGAACTTCCAAATCTCTATCCACTGACTCAATCCTTGATCGGGACCCAAATCTCTCAATACCTTTGTTTTTTTGTTTGTTTTTTGTTTTGGTTTTGGTTTCTTCAACTCAGATTATCAGCACTTTCTTAGGATACACTACACATTAATCACCAAGGACCCTGATGAGAAACTTCAGCATTCATAGGAAATTCAGAGAATTCATCTTACTGCTGTTGGTTTCAAAATAAAATGAATCAAACACAAATCCAAAAGCATCTTATGACAGAAATAAAATTTGCTGAATTTAACCGTTTAGAATCACACTCTGAAAAGACCAAAAGAGTAGATCTGATATTAAACAGACTCCCCTTTTCAGCTTTGACAGTGGTACTGGAGGAATCTAAGATGGGATTTTTGAACGAACTGCATCTGGGCGAAACGTGTGTAAAGCGGTAGGAAGAACAAATACCTCTTCTTACCAAGGGAGAGAAAATAGAACTGATGGTATTTCAAGAGACAAAATTCTTCATAGTTTGTATTATTTCTTCATAATTTGTATTATATTTTTTTGATCAACGTAGGGCCCCTTTTTCTAAAACTTGTTTTGTAGTGAGTTCAGCCATGATTCTTCACCCTGGCAATGAAGCTGCGCTCCTAGCGTCGGTGCCCCACCTGCCTCAACTCCAGTCAGCCTCTATCATTGCAAACAGTTGGCTAAGCCTTGTCTTAATGTCAGGCTCACGTGGAACCTGACAGGATTTTGTGTGGACTCTAATGTGCTCAGCCAGTTTGGATTTATAAAGGAAACCTTTCCCACAGTCTCCACAGGCAAAGGGCCTCTCCGGCCTGTGGATGCGCCGGTGCCTGAGCATGTGACCCTTCTCCCGGAAGTTTTTATCACATTCAGGGCAGTGGAAAGGTCTCTCGCCTGTATGCAGGCCCTGGTGGCTGAGTAGCTGAGATTTCAGTCGGAAACTCTTGTCACACTTGGGACACTGAAAAGGCTTCTCTCCTGTGTGTGTCCTCATGTGCTCCACGAGTTTAGACTGTTTGGCAAAGCCCTTCCCACACTGGCAGGAGAATGGCATCTGCCCGCTGTGCAGCAGCTGGTGAGCCTTCATGTCAGCCTTCACACGATAGCTCTTGCCACACTCGGGGCACTGGAAGGGCCTCTCTCCTGTGTGTAAACGCTGATGGCCAAGCAGCTGCCCCTTTAGGCGAAAGCTCCTGTCACACTCTAGACACTGGAAGGGCCTCTCTCCGCTGTGGACACGGAAGTGCTCTATGAGCTTAGACTGTCTGGTAAAGCCCTTGCCACACTCCCCACAAGAGAACGGCCTCTCCTTGCTGTGGGTGCGCTGGTGGGCTTTCAGGATGCCCTTCAGGCGGAAGCTCTTGTGGCACTCAGGACATTGGAAGGGCCTCTCTCCGCTGTGCACTCTGAGATGCTCACGGAGCTTGCACTGATGGGCGAAGGCTTGGCCACACTTGCTGCAGGAGAATGGCCTTTCTCCACCGTGTTGCAGTTGGTGGGCTCCCAACCTGCTTTTCAGACAGAAGCATAACTCACACACTGTGCACTGAACGGGCTCTTCCCCTGGGTGAAGCCGCTGCTGTTTCAGCAACCGCCCCTTTTGGCTGAAGCTTCTTCTGCCTTGGGCACACCAGAAAGATCTCTCCCCACTGAGGTCCCGGGTATGTTCTGTGAGTTTGCAATGTTTGGTGAAGCCCTGACCACACTTTCTACAGGAGGATGGTCTTTCCCCGCTATGCACACCCCGGTGGACATTCTGCAGGTCTCTCAGGCAGAGGCACTCACTACTCTCTGAACACTGAAAGGAATTTCCTCCCGTGTGTGTCCTGCAGAGGCTGGCCTGCGTAGACTGTGAGAGGAAGCAACCGCTACATTCTATACATGAGCAGGGTTTGGCCTCACTCAGGCTGCAGCCGCACTGCAGGACCTTCAGCTTGCTATCCTTGTGGCAGCAGCCCTCACAGTCCAGGCTGGGACCTGGCTTCTGTCTTGAGGGCACAATGGTGTCTTCCCTCCAGGAGGCTGGCCTCTCTTGGCTCTGCTGGCATTGGTGGACATTGCTATCCACTGGGAAGCTCTTGTCACATTTGGGGTGCTGGGGAGAACTGCGCTTGAGATGATGGCTGAAAAGGTTGTGCTCATGATGGAAGTACACTTTGCTTGTAGGGCACTGAGGCGGTCTCTTTCTTGTATGGGCATCTAGATGTCTCACCAAATATTGCTTCAGGCGGAAGCTCTTCCCACATTCGGGGCATGAGAAGTTGCATGGCGGCTGTGCATCAGTCTGCCTGTTGAGCTTCTTCCAGATCCTGCATGGTGGGGTCTTGGGGTGACCCTTCTGGAGCATCACTAAGTAATTCTTCTCCCAAGAGTTTTCCCCACAGACAGGACAAGAGTGTTGGGTGTTTTGCCAAGAGGTGACTCTTTGTAAGTCAGGGAGATCCAGTGTTCTGTGACTCAAGAGTCCTTCTCTTTGGGCAGCCTCGTTGGAACAGTACACGGTTGAAACTAGAGTCCCAAGGCTGTGGGTTTGTGCACTTGCAAGGCTGATGCCTTGGTTATGCCCGAGGGAAACATCTTCTTTTTCTCCTAAAACAAGCCCAAAGGAATGCTGACTCTCAAGAGGATTTAACTGGAAATGGCATGTGATTTCTCTTGACTTCACAGCTTGCTTGCTACCTGGAAATGAAAACAAAAATCCTGTAAATCTTTGGTCTGTGGCATCTATGTCTATCACCAGTAAAGCGATCTATAAAAGAGTTGACTCTTCTATGGTGGATGGGGCACCCTGCCCCCATTGAAGTATAAAACACCATATGTGGTTCTACTTCATGACCAAAGTGAGTCCAGCTGCAGACACTAAACTGAGCAGGTCGATAGTGAAAGACGAAAGCAGAAGTCTCAGAGGTAGGGTCAAGGGTCTGTAAACTGACTACGTCCTACCTATGACTCCCATCGGCCCACAGTGCAGACCTTGTCAAGCTAACGGCTGCTGGTTTGGGGTTCTTTACTCTGATAAAAACAGGGAAATATGGCAGAAGAGACGGACAGGTGGTTTAAGAGTACTGCCTGCTCTTGCAGAGGACCCAAGTTCTCTTTTCTGCATCGACATGATGGTTCCAATTCTAGGGAATTCAACTCCATCTTCTGGCCTCCGTGGGTACTGCATGCACACAAGCTTACACAGGCGTACACACCACACACATAAATAATAAAATATTACTTTCTGTTTGAAACAGGGTCTCTCTCTATAACCCAACCTTGCCTGGAACCTGCTATGTAGTACAGGCTGGATTCAAATTCAGAGAGAGATCTGCCTGTCTTTGCTTCTCAAGCGCTAGGATTAAAGGCATGCACCACCATGCCTGGTCTAATAAAATAAAAACAGGAAAACACATATACATAAAATACATAAATAAATAAATCTAAAAGTCTGGAAAGATGGCACGGTGGTTAAGAGCACTGGCTGCTTTTCTAGAGGTCCTGAGTTCGATTCCCAGCACCCACATGGGGACTCACGACAAAACATTCATACACATAAAATATGTAAATAAAAAACAGGAAAACACAAGTGCATAAAGAGGGTTGTGAACAAGTTACTATGGTGCCTGTCATACTGTATCTTCCATAACCACTGAGCAGTATTGCAACTGCAGGAACACCAAGCGTCTTAGAATCACAATGTCACAACGTGACAGCAATAAGATCCTAACAGCCCCAACAAATACCACAGATGTATGTTATCTATGTGTTTCTTGGTCCCTGCCTCTAATGGTTACTCTTTATTGTCAATTTGAATGGTTTAGAAATACACTTCTGGATATATCTATAAGGGTGATTTCTGAGAGATTTAAGGAAGGAAGGCTCACTCTGAGTACGGATAGCACATCATGGGGTGGGGTCCCAGACTGAATAAAATGAAAGAGAGAGAGAGAGAGCTGAGCACAAGCATTCACCTGTCTGTTTCCTGACTAAAGGTACAATGTGATAGGCCACTGAGCATTCTTTTTTTTTAAATACTTTTTATGGTTTATTTAACATTATTTTATGTACACTGGTGTGAAGGTGTTAGATCCCCTGCAACTGGATCTTCAGACAGTTGTGAGCTGCCATGTGGGTGCTGGGTATTGAACCTGGGTCCTCTGGAGAAGCAGTCAGTGCTCTTAACCACTGAGCCATCTCTCCAGCCCCAAGGCCACTGAGCATTCTTCCCCACACACACGATGGCCTTGACTATATTCCCACAAACCCTGAGTCAAAATAAACATTGAACTTGCTTCTTACATGGAATTTGGTGACAACAATGAGAAAGGTGACAAATACAGAAACTGACACTGAGGGTTGGTGTCACTGCTCTGATAAATCGGACCACGTGTTCTTAGGCCCTTGGTCCTGGTCTGCGGGAGGAATGTGGAAGAGAATGGAGTTCCATGAAGCCACAGAACGACATAAGCAGAGCTCAGAAGGCCGTTCCGCTGGGAACTGGGTAAAGCAGAATGCCAACAGAAATGTGGTCAGCGCTGCTGTAAACGTGGGCAAGAGGGGCCAGGCTCTGTCTCAGGTTGGTCACAGAACTTGGCAGTGTTGTTCATGTGGCACTGGGTTTTGCCAGATGAACGATGTGAGAATAAAGGGCTGATGAAGGGTTGCACCACACTTCTAGAAAGCTACTAAGGTCAGGCAATGCGTGGCAGGATCAGATTCCCTGCAAGGAGTTTCTGAGAGGTCACTGTGTGACGCTAGGAAGGTAAAGCCTATATTGTGGTGTAGACCCAAGAATGTAGAGGTGCCAGAACTCTGGAAAATTGCTGGAACAAACTGGAGCTGGCCCAAGAGAGAGTTCACATGTGCTATAGGGGCAGAGCTAGAGAGATGGAGCTTCCCAAGGCTAGTGGAGCCCAAACAATTCTATCATAAGCCCCAGATGATAGACATGGAGCTGTAGGATTTAGTGTTTTCCCTGCTGGGTATGGGTCTTGCTTTGGTCCTCTATTCTCTTGCTATGACCCCAGTCTTCATTTTTGGAATAGTAGTTATTACACTGTGCCATGGTATATTGGTAGAAATTAACTTCTCTTTTGATATTATAGGGGCTCACAGCTGAAAGACTGCTTCGGTGACAGAGATACGGAAAGTCAGTCTCAGCTTTGTTCTTTCCCATCCACCAGTGAGAAGAGCTTCTATTAACGACTGCTGATTCAGCGCTGTACACATTATTGCTCTCCAGCACTATACTGTAGGTTCTTGGATTTGCTTCATTTTATACATCAGGAGTTTAAATACTACTAACTTGCCCAAAGTCGCTGTGGTGGTTTGAATGAGAATGGCCCCACAGACTCATGTTTCAGTACGGGGTCCTCAGTTGGTCGAACTATTTGGAAGGAATAGGAGGGATGGCCTTATTGGAGGAGGTGTGTCACTGGGGGTAGGCTTTGAGATTTCAAAAGCCCATGCCATTCCCAATGGCTTTCTCTGCCTCTGCTTGTGGATGACATGTGAGTTCTCAGTTACCGCTCCAGGGCCATGCCTGCCTGCTTGCTACCATGCTGTCTGCCACAATGGTCACTTTGCTAACTCTCTGCAACCATCAGCCACTAATTAAATGCCTTCTTTTATTAGTTGTCTTGGTCATGGTGTTTTGTCACAACAATAGAAAAGTAACTAAGACAGTCACCTACAGAAGGAGAGATCAGATTCAGGCTTCGGAGTTCACGTGCCTGACCACTATGCTTTACGGCCTTTCTCTAAAATACATGCAATGTCAAGCTCGGGTCAGCCAAACAGGAAGAGAAAACCAGAGAGGGAAAAACAAGATATCGGAGTGTGATATGTTTAGGTTAAGACCATGGTTTTTATTTGTTTGTTTGTTTGTTTTTTCTCTTTCTTTTTTGAGATAGGGACTCATGTAGTTCAGACTAGATTTGAACTCATGATGATAAATGATAAATTAGGATAAATGAGCTCCTATCCTCTGCTTGCAGAGATTATACCACAACTCCATTTTAGACACTAGGTTTTTGTTTGTTTGTTTGTTCGTTTGTTTGTCTTTGTTTTTTGTTTTTGAGACAAGGTTTCTCTGTCTAACAGTCCTGGCTGTTCTGGAATGAGCGCTTATAGACCAGGCTGGCCTTGAACTCACAGAGATCCACTTGTCTCTGCCTCCTGAATGTTGGGATTAAAGGCCTGTGCCACCGCCACCCGGCAGATCCTAGGTTCTTAATACTCACTCTCAAATAACCGTTCCTCAATAACTAGACGAAAGTGCACACCATCTACAGAGGAGCAAATCCCTTTCTCTTGCTTCTGTTCTTCTCCCCAGCTGCCGAAGAGCTCTCTTCCAAGTTCAATCCAGGATATTAGTTCTGGTTTCGGAAGTCCACAGTCTGTACAGAGAAGTCAGACAGGGTAGTTTGACTTGAGTGCTATAAAGCATGACATCTAAATTTCTCAAAATCGACTTCTGGAACAATACACAAACTGTCGACAAGCAGACTCACCGACAGCCAGCACTTCCTGGTTTATCCGGACATGTTATACCAATCAAATCATTTTTCATAGTCCCCACAAATCTGATGTTATATTTAATTTAAAAACAAATGGAAAATGCTTTATTATTATTTTAATTATTATGTCTCACTATGTAGATCAGGCTGGCCTCAAACTCACAGAGATCTATCTGCTCTTCCAGAAGACCTGGGTTCAGATCCCAGGACTCAAACAGCAGTTCACAACTGTCTATAGCTTCAGAGACAATAACCTACGAACACATAAAATTAAAAAAAAGAATACCATAGACGCCGACATTCATTAAAGTGAGCTACTATATAATTGTGTGTCAACTTTGCCACATGCCCCCAAATTGGTTTTCAAAATGGCTGTGGGGATTTACCACCTCAGTCACTACATATGTGGTCCTGTCGGACATTTTCCATCCCTAACGCAGGCTTGGGATCTACCGCATCACCTTCCATCTTAAAGAGAAAAAACCCTGCCTTGGTTGCTCTTGGCCCTTTCTTCTGAGCATCTTATGATCGGTTTACAGACTATGAGAAGCCATTCTTGAATTTTGAGTGGAACTGCTTTGAATATGTAGATTATTTTGAAGCAAGCTGGCAGAACCATAAAGGTTCAGATACCTGACTGTAAAGTGAAAAAGACGGATAATCCGAGGGAATAAATAAAAGCATGAGTAAGGGAGGAAGCAATTAAAAATCAAAACCATAGGGGGCTGGTGAGATGGCTCAGTGGTTAAGAGCACTGACTGTTCCTCCAGAGGACCTGGGTTCAATTCCCAGCACCCACATGGCAGCTCGCAGCTGTCTATAAATCCAGATTCAAGAGAATCTGACATCATTATACCAATGTGCATGAAATAAAGTTAAATAAAGTTTTTTTTAAAAAAAAATCAAAACCATAGCAGGATATTGCCTAACAGTGATGCAAATTCAAATGAAGCATGATTTTTAATAACTGACTGAAGAGGGACATAAAAAGTCCATTGGAACTGGAATTTTGGGGGGCATGTTTGGCAGTGGCCCGGGGCTGACAATGTAGATTATATTTCTTTCTCTATCAGTTCAATTGCTTTGACTAGTTCTTATATAAACGAAAAATAATGTCATGGGTTACATGTTTTAGGAAAAACCCACAGATAGATTCTGGAAAACTTAATTATGATGAAAGAATATAAATTTCAGAAACTTTATAATATGAAAGCCGATATGACTGTCATGTGTATGCAGGAGATAAAGAAGAGAATGTCAAAGGCATTATTTCATCTTTAAACACTGAAAGAGTCATGTGATACAAAGTTAACAGACTATGCATATTTTATTATCATTCCTTAGAAGCCTTTTCTGTTTTAATGAGAGACAGGAAGGGCACTGATCCAGATGGGAGGGGATGTGGAGAGGAACTGGGAGGAGCAGAAGGAGGAAAACTGTAATCAGGATACATGTGAAAAAAATAATCCATCATCCATAAAAGGAAAAATTAACAATGCATTAAACTTAATCTCTCCAAATCTTTTAAAAATTAATCTAGGGGCTGGAGAGACAGCTCAGAAGTTAAGGGCACTTGCTACTCTTTCAGAGGACTGGGGTTCAGGTCCTGCATTCACATGGCAATCCACAACCATCTGTAATTCCAGTTCTAGGGGATCTAATGCCTTTTTCTTGTCTCCATGTACACTGTATGCACGGGTACACAGATACACATGCCGACAAAAGACTTATACAAATAGAACAAAAATAATAAAATTAAAATTATTCTGGCAAAATAAAGTTAATAGGAAATAATATAGACATTTAAATATATTATTTTAAATTATAAAACTGCCCAATAGACACACATTAAAAAACTATCAAAAACTGGGAAGGTAAAAAGAAGTAAAAGAGAGATGGAATAAGTAAGACAAGATTTTTCAAATTAATTGATCAAGTTACTTAATTAAGCTACTACTAAACTTAATACATTAAGAAATGAGTGTTACCATATTTAGTTCAAAGAAAACTGCTTTACCAGTGAAAACAGAAACGGTTAAAAGTGCCTGCCTTGGAGCTGGAACAATGTCTTAGTGGTTAAGAGCACTGCTTGCTCTTCCAGAGGACAACAGTTCAACTTCCAGAACCTACGTGGTTCACAGCCACTGTAACTCCACTTCCAGAACCTACGTGGTTCACAGCCACTGTAACTCCACTTCCAGAACCTACGTGGTTCACAGCCACTGTAACTCCACTTCCAGAACCTACGTGGTTCACAGCCACTGTAACTCCACTTCCAGAACCTACGTGGTTCACAGCCATTGTAACTCCACTTCCAGAGACTGCAGCACCCTCTTCTTGCCTCCTTAGGCACCAGGCGTGTGTGGTGCACAGATGTCCATGCAGCAAAACACTTGTAGACATAAATTTTTAAAACGCATCAAACAGGAGACTTTCGTCTTTTATTTTTTGCTTCTCTGAACAGGCTAATTTTTATGCATGATTTTGTATGTGAGTATGTTGGGCGAATACGTGGCATGCATGGGAACTCAAGGGACAATCTCAGGTATTGGTTCTCAGAACACCTTCCACTGTTGGGATAATTATTTTGTAAACTGTGTGAAGATGTATCTCTGTCCTTCCTCACCCTCCTAAGGTACCTTCTGATGGTTTAACAAAGAGCTGAATGGTTAATAACTCAGCAGGAGAGGACAGGTGGGACTTCCAGGAAGAGATAGGAACGCTGGGAAAAAATCTGAGGTGGGAGATTAGTCAGCCAAACTCGAAGGAAGCTGGACAGATAGTACTGAGGAGAAGTAACGTGACATGAAGAAGAATGGAGATTAATATAAATAAGTTAAGTTTGAGGAACCAGTTGGGAACAAGCCTAAGCTAAGGCTAAGATTTCATAATTAATCAAAGTTTCCACGTCATCACTTGGGAGCTGGCAGATCAAAGGAATACCTGTTACAGTCCACCTTTTAAATTTTGAGAGAGGATCCATCATTGGCCTGAAACCTGTTGCCATGTAGGTCAGGCCAGGTCGCCTCCCATCTTCCAGGGACCCACCTCTCACCCTGCCTCTCAACGGAATTCTAAACAGGCGTGTGCCACCACACCCGTCTTTTATGTGACTTCTGAGGATGCAAATTCAGATTTTCATGCTGCCAAGGCAGGTGCTTCCCTACTGGCCGACTGAATCATCTCTCCAGTTCCAGACTCATTTAAAAATTTAACTGATGAGAAAAACTAGCCAGGCATATGGTTCACGCCTTGCCCCCCCCCCACCCCCCCCCCCCCCCCAGCATTTCTTTGTAGCCTGTCATGTCCCAGAGAATTCACTATGTAGACCAGGCTGGCCTCCGATTTAGAGAGTCCACTTGCCTCTGGCTCCCAAGTTCTGGGATTAAAATGTGCACACCACCATGCCCCACAAATATGTAGCCCAGGCAAACCTAGAATTTATAATCCTCCTGCTCTGCCTTGTCAGCATATCCTTCCAGCCACCACGACTGGCAGCTACCCACCTATAATCCCAGCACCTGAGGCAAGTAGATGTTGGTGAGTTGGAGGTCAGGTTGATTTATATAGTGAGTTCCAGGCCAGCTTCAACTATCTAAACAGTAAGTGAGATCTTGTAAAAAAAAAAAGAAAAAAAAAAAAGAAAAAAAACACTATAAAACAACAAAAAACCAAGAACTCTAAAGGAGGTGTAAATTTAATTCTGTGGTGCAGCCCTTGCCTAGCACATGCAAGGACCTGGATGTTATTTCCAGCATCACACACAGGAAGAGGAGATGATGATGGAACCAAAGAAGGAATAAATATCCATCATCCTAACCAGAGGCAGCTACCCTTAACACGGCAGGCTGCACTCATTCAGAATCACACTACGGGAAGACCATTAGTTTCTTGCCATCTCTAACCCTTTTGTAAAGCTGCAAGGAGGCCAGTTTCTAGGTTAAGGCACACACGTACCATGGGCATGAAGCAGGTGTGCTTCTCGGTGGAAAACCAAGCATCTCAGTAAACTGTGATGGAAAACGTTTTAACATATGTCTTCGCTACCTGTAGGTGACATCACGTGCTGTCTTAAGTACTGTCCTGCAATGTCCGCCCCGAAAAAAAAAAAAGATGGGTAATGTATACTTTATTATTAACAACAACAACACAGAGAGAAAAGGACTTTCCGGGTTAGTATCTAAGCAATCTTGCTACCTCCAGCTGCAAGACTCACCGAGAAGTTGAAAGCTCCTTACCCAGAGAGACAAGAGTCTCATAATTGGTTCTCATGACATGCTTGTAAAGTTCCTTCTGCCATCCTTCTAAATGCTGCCACTCTTGCTCAGAGAAATAAATGGCCACATCTTCAAAGGTCAGCGGGACCTGAAGCGAGAGACATTAGACAGATCCAGCCATGATTGCTAAAGTGATTGCAGTTCATTCTCATCGCACATGTGAGACTGACGAAGGAGACAGCTGTTTCTGACTCAGCAGTTTCTTCCACAGAAGTGATCTGCAGAGGCAGGAGGATCTCTGGGAGTTTAATGCCAGCTAGGTGTACAGAGTGAATTCCGGGACAGCCAGGGCTACAGAGTGAGCTCCAGGACAGCCAGGACTACACAGTGAGACTCTGTCTCAGGATGCAGGGGAAGGTGATTTGTGGGTGGGAGAGATGGCTCAGCAGTCGAGAGTACTGGATGCTCTTCATGAAGGCCCAGGTTTAGTTCCCAGTTCCCACACAGTAGCTCACAACCACCTGTAACTCCAGTCCCAGGGGAACATAAAGTCCTGTTAAGCTCTCCACAGACACTGCACACAGATAGTGCACAGACACACATGCTGACAAAACACCCATACACATAAAATAAAAATGAAGGGAAAAATAATTAAATAAGCAAAACGATTTGTTTCCTCTAACCCCTGCTCTGCTCTCACCTCTACACCCATCTCATATGTGTCTCCAGACCACCTATCTGTGTGTATGGGGTGGTATGCTCTTTACAAACATGAAGCCAAATCAGTGTGAAACATTCACATAATGCGTCAATGTGTCAATGTGAAACATTCACATAATGTGTCACGGCCATTTGGATGAATACAAGGAAATAAACTCACATTGGGGTAAACTGCGTGATTACATCATACTCCACAAGGAGACAGAGCCCATTAATGGGCCCCACACACACTGCTTCTTCCTTCTCTGTAAGTTTTATGTATTTATTTTAAGACAGGTTCTCATGTGCGATGTAGACCGGGACTGGTGTAGATCTCACAGAGACCTCCCTCCCTCTGTCTCTCCAGCGCTGGGATTGAAAGACATATACCAGGATGCTTGGCTTCCCCTCTGCAAATTACAGACAACGCTCGGATGGGCTGCTTTAGGTATCAGCACTTTTACTTTCATAGAAGAGTATCACTAAGTCAAAGGGTATAAACAACCTGAGTAGTAAAGTGTGTGTGTGTGTGTGTGAGAGAGAGAGAGAGAGAGAGAGAGAGAAAGAGAGAGAGAGACTGAACCCAGGACCTTGCACATGCTAGGCAACTTCTCTACCCTTGAGCGATATCCCTAGTTCAAAATTGTTTAGTGTTTGTGTTTATCATAGTTAACTAAAAAAATAGTTGCTAAAGTTCATAATTAGAACTATGCAAATTATATATTTGTTAGTTGAAATACTCTGCCTAAATGGCTATAACCCTACACCTTACTGATTTTTTTTTAAACCCAGTTTAACTTCATTTGTTATTGGCATGTGCTTATTTTCTATGACTATTAAAGTATATATTATTTCCATTTTAGGTTTTTTGGGTGTTTTTTTTTTTGAAACAGGGTTTTTCTCACTCTATAGACCAGGGTGGCCTTGAACTCACAGAGCTCTGACTTCCTCTGCTTTCCAAGTGCTGGGATTAAAAGTGAGTACCATCACCGCTTGGTCTTATTTTAATTTTTTTTTTTTTTGAGGGGGACAGGGTTTCTCTAGCCTTGGATGTCTTGGAACTTGCTCTGAAGACCAGGCTGGCCTTGAAATCAGAGAGATCTGTTGCCCTCTGCCTCCTGAGCTATCACAACTACCTGGCAAAACCCAAGATTTTAAGTTAATGCAAGTTACCTGTATTACACTATTTATTTTAAAACAATAATTTTGGCACTCAGGAGGCAGAGGCAGGTGGATCTCTGGATTCCAGGCCGGTCTTATCTACAATGTGAGTTCCAGGACAGTCAGGGCCATTCAGAGAGACCCTGTGTCAAAAAAAAAAAAAAAAAAAAAAAAAAAAAAAAAAAAAAAAAAAAACCAAAAAAAACCCAAAAACCAAAAACAAACCCACTAATTTGTCCTAATATGGTTAATGTATTAAGAAACAACGAATGAAAATTTCATATTTGCTTCTGTTCAGTTTCTTCTGTGAGAAACAGTAGGTTAATGGTTCTCATTCAGCACAATTTGCCCTCCATGGGACATAAGGCAAAGCCTGGAGACAGTTTTGATTGTGTGCTACTGGCCTCTAGTGGCTATCAGCTAAGAAAACACAGCCCAGTCCCTATATAAAGAATTACCTAGTACTCTTCCTTATCAAAATATGTGTTCATAACCCTTCCTTTTCTTAATAATGCCGCCAAATTGAAAACGCAGGTATTGCTAATTCAGATAAAAATGTCAAAGAAATGCTGTAAAGTTGTACTTTGTTCTGTTTTCTGAGAGACGGTCTCACTCCCCAGGTCTGACTGGCCCGAATCCTGCAGCAATCCTCTTGCTTCTGCCTCCCCAGGTCCTGCCAGGTCCAGCTCCAAAGTGTTTCCTTCAGGAGAAAAGTGAGTTTCCCACTTTCCTACCTTAAAAAATTTCTACGCTGAAGTCGCTAAAAGTCTGTAGAAAGAATGAACTTTCAACCTGTGAAACTGTGAAGATGATAACAACAATAACAACAAAATCATGCCAGGGGGCTGGAGAGATGGCTCAGAGGTTAAGAGCACTGCCTGCTCTTCCAAAGGTCCTGAGTTCAATTCCCAGCAACCACATGGTGGCTCACAACCATCTGTAATGAGGTCTGGTGCCCTCTTCTGGCCTTCGGGCATACATGCAGGCAGAATATTGTATACATAATAAATAAATAAATATTTAAAAAAAATCATGCCAGATTTTGCCTGGCTTTAAAGTTTAAACTGCAAGAGTTCAGCAGCAATAGTGTACAGCAGGCGCTTGGTTAAGACGGTGAAGTATTACATTACAGCTCCTACTACACTCCATTTTCGGCATCCACTGGGGGTGGGAGAACATATCCTGTCGAAGAACTATTGTGGGTTTTTATTTTTGCAACTGTAGTATATTACCTATTTTTAATAAACTCACAAATATCTGTCATACCGTGAAACTGAAAAGGATTTATGGAAGAATATTTTATTGTTTATTTTTCCATTAACAGGAGTGGCCATCTCCCATTTATTCAAAACCCTGTTTATAAAAGTGCTGCCTATCTGTTGTATACGTAATCCTGAACAACTGTACATTAGGTGAGAAAGTACGGGGTGCTTTAAAATTATTTATCTCCGCCTTACTTAATAATCAAGAATGCTTAATAGAGCAGTTAGAACAGCATAATAATAATAATAACAACAACAACAACAATAATAATAATAATAATAAATAAAACAGCCATTCCCTCTACTCCCTGATTTCAACAAAACACGAAATAACCAAGCACGCAGATTTTACTGCCCTTGTCTACCTTGCTGGCGTGAGGTCCCACCCGCACACACTCTACGTGAACGCAATGAACACCAGTCGGAGACTAAATCACGACATAGTGAACCCGCAGGACACCACTGTAACCTTCGGAAACCCAAACCCCGATGGCGTTCGCTCTGCTTGGGGAGAAGGCTGGGCAGCCGCTGCCGTCGGTGGCGCAGGCGAGCGCCGCGCGCGTGGACCCGGCTTTGTTGGGGTCCCCACGCCGCCGCACGCGCAGCCCGCGATTCCGCCTCCGCCCTGACCTCGGTCCCCGCAGCGCCCTTACCGGAGCGGGTCCGGCCATGGCCAGCGCGGACACGCCTAACCTGGGCCTCGGCCCCGGCGACGCCCACGCTCCCCGGCGACGAGGCGGGAACCCGCTCCTCCCAGACCCCAGGTCACAACCCCTACACGCCCCAAACCCAGCGCCAGTCCCCGCGCGGGTGGGTCGCGGCCATCGCTTCGCCCCACAGCGCCCCCTGCGGGCAGGAGGAGCGGCTCGGTCAACACCCGAGCCTCGCCCGGCCACAGCCCACTTTTCTCTGCAGTAACAAAGAAAGCAGGAGAGAGATGAGGGGAGGCGGATACCTCCAGAGTGGCTCTGAGACAAGAAGGCCCACAAGGCCCATTTCTGCAGTGGGCTCAGGAATCAACACGGGGAGATGGAGACTAAAACTGGCAAGGAAATGGCCGGATAAAGGGCCTCCCCTTGGAACAGGTTGCCACTAGGGAAAATAGGTATACCTGGTCAGGGCCAGAAGTGCGTGTTTTTCCGTACATCCTGTTCATTCAGACTGAGAGCAGTCCACTGACCTGAGCTTGGATGGGGTTCCCTCCCTTGATGAGAGAAACCCTAGGAAACAAAGGCCTCAGGCTTCTGCTGTAGCTGACAGGTGGGCCCTAGGAGTGAGAACAGAGAACCCACAACATCTAAACCTTAGATTCCAAATGAAGTAGACAAAGTGGAGAAAGACACAGGAAAGGGGACATGGGAGAAATGGAAACACAGAAAGACAGTGAGAAAGGGAGTAAGAATGGAACACAGGCAGTATCCCCAGACAATTAACTTCTCCTTGCTTCCTGGTGTGTTAGCGGTCTGGCTAAAGTATCACGAAGAAAGTGTATAGCATGGGTAAGTAGATAGAGAAGTAAGAGAGCCCCTGAATAGTATGTCAGCGCACATATGCACCTGTTTGACATGGAATAGTGGCATGCACGCATATGTATTGCTATTTGAATGGTTTATTTTAGAAAATATCACACGTGGGGTCTGGTGGTTGACTCAGTGGGCAAAACCCTTGCTACAGAAGCCTTAATGTGATCCCACGGGTCCATGTACAGAGAAAAGAGAAAGGGAAACAATTCCACAAAGTTGTCCTCTGACCCCCACAAGTCATCACCCTCCAGCACCCACCCCCCAACACCCACCCTACCTAACAAAATAATAAAAGTAATTTAAATGTTTAATAAAACAGATTTCCTCCCCAACCCCCAGCCCTTGAGATAGGGTCTCACTATGTAGCTCTGGCTGTCTTGGAATCCCAGGGCGGCCTTAAATTTAGAGACACGCCTTCCTCTGCCTCTCCACTGCTGTAATTAAAGGCATGTGCCAAACAGTCTGTTGTTTTTATTTTGGTTTCTTGTTTGGTTTTCTTTAAAGATTTTATGGATATGGTTGTTTACTACCTGCAATTATGTCTGTACACAGAATGCATGCAGTGCCTTTGGAGGCCAGAAAAGGACACTGGATTCCCGGACTGGAGTTACAGCCAGGCGTGAAATGCCATGGAAGTGCTGGGAATCAAAACCACTGAGTCGCCTCTCCAGAGCTCCAGCTGTTTTTCTCAGCCTCTCATTTAGATGCGGCTTGCTTCCTAGTCACTTTGTGGCACCTCTCAAATGCTGGGATTGCAGGTGTGCAACATTTTATCTGGCCTGTTTCCCTGTTTTCTAAGTATAATGGTATTTTTCCACCTTTGAATTCAGTTCAAGGGGCTGAAGAGATGGTTCAGTGGTTAAGAGTGGCTAGTCTTCCAGAGCCACGTCATGGCTCCCATTTCCCAGAACTCACATGGGGTCTCACAAGCATATGTAATCAGTCAATAAACTGATAGATAGGGTCTTTCTATGTAGCCTGGTAAGTCTGCAAATTGTTTGTAGACCAGGCTGACCTCAACTCACAGAGATCTTTCTGCCTCTACCTCCTGAGTGCTGGAATTAAAAGCAGGTACAACCATTCTCCCCTCCCTTCTTTTAAGATGGGGGGAGATCTGCCTCTGCATGCGCCACCACAGCCAGCTACTCTATTTCTTTTCTTTTCTTTTTTTTCATTTATTTATTATGTATACAGCTTTCCTTCCATGTGCACCTGCACACCAGAAGAGGGTGCCAGATCTCATTATAGATGGCTGTGAGCCACCATGTGCTTGCTGGGAATTGAACTCAGGACCTCTGGAAGAGCAGTCAGTGCTCTTAACCACTGAGTCATCTCTCCAGCCCTCTATTTCTTTCTTTCTTTCCTTCTTTTTTTTAAAGGACTATCTCTATCCCTTTTCTTTTCTCTCTCAACCTTATGTATATTTTTAAACACACTGTAAACCAATTAGAATTTTTTTTTGTCTGACTCTGTCTTTACTGTATGCCGCTATCTTTTTCTGACCACACGAGTCTTTAACCAGTTAAGTGATATGATCAGAATGAAAGCTGTGACGTTGGTGCCTGGCTCTGCCCCATCCTTTAACTTTTTGAGAGTCTAGTTTCATGGTGGAGGTATTGGCGTAGCCACATTTGTTATCAGAACTCTATGGAGTTTCTAGGTTCATGCCACCACCGAAACCCAGACAGGAGAGGAAGCTAAGCCGGCAGATGAGAGCTGGGAGGGCTAGTTTTTCTCCAAACCCAAGGTGCTAGGTTTGGGTACAGCTCTGGCCTGTGCCATGGCTAAAAAGTCTCACACAAATGGCTTTTTCATGAATTTGTACCCCAAATGTTGAATGTCAAATGTGTGTTTCTATGGGACTGGATCAGGAGGTACAGAAACCTGCGTCTACAGTTTTTCTTATTACCTAATTCAAAAAAGAAGCTCACAAAAGAGTTGTAAAGTATAAGGTTCAGAGACATAAAAGCTTAAATTGTTTATCTAAGAAAATGTTTTGAGGTCTAAAAAGGCAGTTTGGGGTTGTTAATACAAGTTAGGGAGAATGTGAATTAGGCACAAAATTTTGGACTCATCAAGATAGAATAGATAATAGAGTGTCTTCTTTGAATTTGCTAAATGCAAATGTATTGGACATCATAAATGTAATTCTCTCCTGGCAATTGTTCTTATTGTATATAGTTATAGTGTGTTAGAATTAAAACCTTCCTTTTTTATTTAGACAAAAGGGTAAAATGCTGTAGAATATTTTGATAGCACTCTATCACTCCAGAGACTGTCAGTAAAACTTACCCTGAATCAGAGAGTACAGCTAGCTACCAGGTAACCAAAATTAGCCATAGAGGTTTTGGAGGACACAGGACATAGAGAGACAGGAAGTTGTAGGGAGAGGCTTTTTTGAATCAAGGCCCGGAACTTTACCAGTAAACCAAGAGCCTCGTGGTAAAATATAAAATAATGAAAATAGGTTAATTTAAGATATAAGAGCTAGCTAGCAATATACTTAAGTGATTGGACAAGCAGTGATTTAATTAATATAGTTTCTGAATAATTATTTTCAGTCTGGGTGGCCAGGAATGAACAGTCTCTGCCAACATATGGGCAATTAGATTAAGTTGGAATTCTCCCCCTTTCACCTTAGACAGTCTTGTTACATAGCCTTGGTTAGCCTGGAACTCTGTGTACACCAGGTTGACCTTGAACTCACTGAGATCCACCTGCCTCCGCCCCCAAGTGCTGGGGGCTTAAAGGCACGTGCCACCATGCCTGGCTCAACCCTGAATTTGTCATCACTCACCTCATCTCTCCCTCACATTTCCCACAGATTGAGTGGCTGAATAAAAGCCTAGTATAGTGGTGCCTGTCTTTAGTTCCAGCACTTTGGAAGGCAGAGGGTGGTGGATCTCTATGAGTTTGAAGACAACCTGGTCTACATAGTGAGTTCCAGGCCAACCGAGGCTATGTAGTGTCCTATCTCAAAACAGCAACAACAAAGTCAGAGTATTGGTGACGAGATGGCTCAGTGGCTAAGAGCAATTGCTACCTGTGGTGATTTGATTGAGAACTGAGGTGGTTGAATACTTGTGCCTAGTTGGTAGAGCTGTTTGGGAAGGGGTAGAAGAAGGATTAGAAGATGTAGCCTTGTTATCATAGTAAGAGAATCATACACATAAAGCAAAGAGAGTGATTGGCTAGCAAGCCTTGGAACACACACCCCATCTAAAGGGAGAGACCTTATTTAGGAAAGTAAGCATTGCCATGCAAGACTGGGACAAGTATTTACTGGAGGTGTTAATTAAAAACACCTTTTTATTTCGGAATAACTATAGATCCACAGGAAGTTACAAAGATTGTACAGAAAATATCTTCTGAACCAAGTTTCCTCCAGAGGTCACACTGTATATTATGCTGTAATGTTAAAATCAGGGAGTTGATACTGGTATACTGTTGTAGAGAACATTTTATTTCCTTTATTTCCGTAAACAATGCTACAAGGTATAGATTTACCAGTTTAAGCAACCATTCTCCTGGTGTGGAACATTTTGACTATTTCAAGTTTTCAGCTAGTACAAAAACAAAGACAAAAAACAAAAACAAAGCCCGAAGAGCAATCACTGGAGATCTCTGGTAAGCTTGTGCTTTCACTTTCTGAGATGACAGCCCTAGGCGCAAATATGTGTTACGATGTGTAACAAATATGTTACAAATATGTAACAAACACATTACATATGTGTTACAATGTGAGTATATATTCAGGATTTTTTGTTTGTTTGTTTTTAAGCTTTGGAGTCTGTCCTGGAACTAGCTCTTGTAGACCAGGCTGGCCTCGAACTCACAGAGATCCGCCTGCCTCTGCCTCCCAAGTGCTGGGATTAAATGCATGCACCGCCACTGCCCTGCTATTCAGGATTTTTTTAAGGTTTATCTTTTATTTTATGTATATAGGTGTTTTGCCTTTCTGTTTTTCTGTACACATGTGCACGAAATACCTGAAGAGTCCGGAAGTGGACACGAGATCCTCGGGAACTGCAGTTAGAAATGGTTGTTCGTACTGGGTGCTGGGAACAGAACGTAAGTCCTCTGCAAAAGCAGTAAGTGCTGTTAACCAATGGAGCCATCTCTCCGTGTACCATGTGAGTACAGGAGCTGGAGGCCAGAAGAGGCCACTGGATACCCTAGAACGAAAGTTCCAAGTGATTGCCAACTGCCATGCAGGTCTGTTAACGGGAGCCCAGTCCTGAATGGGCAGCAAGTGCTCTTTATTGCGGAGACGTCTCTCCATTTCCAGCGCCACCCACAACACATATGTAAGACAAATAATTAAATATGAGAAAAGTCTGTATTTTAATAATTCCTGTCAGAGGAAGAAACATTTAACAGTTTGGTGATAGCATTATCATTTGAACAGGCAGAGCTCAGCTGAAAGTGTCTTACTTGTCTGCTGTGGGCTGCTTGTACACTGTGTGAAGATGCATTTGCTGTAATTGCTGTAATAAAAAGCTAAATGATTGTGGGAGGAGAGCCGCTTGTTTGTCCCAGCTACCCGGCTAGCTTAGCCCCGAAATAACCACACAGAAGCTGTTTTATTTAAATCACTGCTTGGCCCATTAACTCTAGCTTCTTTTTTTTTTTAAGATTTATTTATTTATTATGTATACAACATTCCTTCCATGTATGCTTGCATGACAGAAGAGGGCACCAGATCTCATTATAGATGGCTGTGAGCCACCATGTGGTTGCTGGAATTGAACTCAGGACCTCTGGAAGAGCAGTCAGTGCTCTTAACCTCTGAGCCATCTCTCCAGCCCCTAACTCTAGCTTCTTATTGGCTAACTCTTACATCTTCATTTAACCCATGTCCATTAATCTGTGTATCACCATATGGCAGTGGCTTACTAGCAAAGATTTGGCATGTCTTACTCTGGCGGTAGATCCATGGCTACTCCCTGACTCTGCCTTCTTCCTCCCAGAATCCAGTTCTGTCTTCTCCGCATACCTAAATTCTGCCCTATCAACAGGCCAAAGCAGTTTCTTTATTAACCAATGAAAGCAACACATAGACAGAAGGACCTCCTGCACCCTACAGGTGACCAATAGCTAGGAAGAGGTATGAGTGGGATTTCCAGGGAGAGAAAGGGAGAGGCATGAGAGATGCCAGTAGACACAGGAGAAGCAGGATAGGCTGTTGTGGAATAATCCTGTACACTAAAAATGTGTCGCTATCATTGTTAATAAAAAGCTGATTAGCAGGATTTTCAGGACAGGAAAGAAGAGCAGAGTCTCTGGAGTTTCGAGCAGACGCAGAAGGAAGCAAGATGAACATGTCATGTTGAAAGAAGGTGCCACCACATGGCAGAGAGCAGATAAGAAATACGGGAGGTAGAGGCAGGACGGTCAGGAATTGAAGGTCATCCTCCACTACCTGGGCTACATACATTAAAAGCCTGAAATAAATAAAAAGTTAAGGAATCTTATTTAGTAATTCAAATGTTCATATTTAGTGTTTACGAGTGCATCTAACAATTACTCAGGAAACAAAGAGCATGGAAATTATTACTCTTTTTGGGGGGCGCAGAGTCCACTGTGTAGCTCTAGATTGCTTGGAGCTTGCTATGTGGGGGCCAGGCTAAACTTAGACGAGCAGAAATCCTCTTGCCTCTGCCTCCCCAGCACTAGGATTAAAGGTGAGTAGCACCATATCAGGCTTTGTTCTTGCCTTTTAAGTCCAAAATTTTAAATTATGACTTTTAATAATAAAATCACTAAGTAATTTTCCCGAGGCCAAACTTTTCTTCTTTTTTGCCTTCATCTTTGTCTTCACCTTCTTTTCATCTTATAGAAGTTAATTCTGTTATGGTGATGTTCTGGTTCCGAAAATGGCGATTTTAGCTCTCAACTATGCACCATCTGACCACAGTTCACGCTCAGATCACACATAAGGTACTTACCTTCTATGTACACTAAATAACACAGTATACTGAAGTAGAAGTGGTCCAAGAAGATGATCCTCATACTTTGGGGAACTACAGACTCTTCTACTCTTTAGAGAATTTACTGGTTTCATTTACTGAAATATAGGCTTGAGAAGATGTTGATTCATATGTGTTTGAAAGGAAAGGTATGCTGGAAAGTTAAGGCTGTGTGATTATCTTTCTACAACACACTCTGTTAAGCACACAATTTTGTCTTCACTTGTCCCTTAGTTCAGATTCAGCAGATATAATCGCAAGCTTTATTTTTGTTGGTCTCAAAAGGGGCTGGTGAGATGGTTCAGCGGAGGATCTGTGTTTGGTTCCCAGCCCCCACGTGGTTGCTCACAACGTCTGTGGTTCCAGTTCCAAGAAATCCTTCACCCTTTTCTGGCCTTCATGGACACTACACTAGATACCAAAGTTAGGGAAACACTCACACACACAAAATAAAAATAAACAAATATTATAACAATCCCACTTCTCAGCCAAGCCCAAGGGAAGCAGTAATCCAAATCAACTGATCTTTGTTTCCAATGCAAGCCACATGGAGTGTGATCTTCACCCATTTGTAATTTCTACGAAAGATATAACTCCATCATTCTCACCTAAGTCACTCATTTCTACAGTGGTAGTAGACTGGGTTACCGTCCAGCCTAGACGCTGCCCGCTAGGCCTTAACCTACCTGGCATCTGTGGTGCCTTTTGAGTGGATGAGAAAACCAAGTAAGTAGGTGGGATCTGCCTTCACCAAAACTCTCTTCCCAGGAGCTGACCTCTGGAAGGGTGCGCCGGACGCGGGGGCCACCAGGGGGCGCGCTGTCCCGGGAGGACCGACAGGAGCGGGCGGGTCTAGGCCGGAGGAACGCCCGCCTCACTCGCTATCCACGAAGCGCCAGCTGAGGGGCGGGTGCAGCCGGTGCGGCGGAGGCTGCCAGCTACTCAGCTCCTCCGCGTCGCTGCGCTCCCGGAAGCCGGATTGCCGCGCGAGTCCTGTCAGTGCGAGCAACGCGAGACCGCTTCTCGCCGCTTGTGGAGAGCACCGAGCAGCCCGGCCTGTGTGCGGCGGCGACTCCCGGAACCGGACCGGGCAGCGGAGGACCATGGCAGAGACGACCGCCGCTCCGGTAAGGGCGATGATGCGCGGGCGTCTCTGTCACCGGGGCTTTGGGGGAAGCGCGGAGGCTGGGGACGACCGCGGGCCTTGTCGCCCGCGTGGGTCTGCGGCTTTCGCCCGCCCTGAAGGGCCACCGCGGACTGCAGCGCCGGGGGACCCGGGTCTGAGGTTTCGAGCTCGAACGCGCGGTGCTGCTTCGCGTTAGCCCGCAGGACGGGGAAGTGGGCTCGATGGTTTTCTGAAATCCGCCAGCCATCGTGTACAGCCGTGAGAGCCGTCGTTGCTAGGCGCGGCAGGACAGTCACCTGCGAGGCGGCGAAGGTAAAAGCCAAGGTGTTGCCCTTAACAGACTGCGCTACGACGGCCACTGTCGCGCGCCTGCCCGCTCGGACAAGGCCCTGCAGGGACCTTGGAAGGGCCGACGAGGGCGCAGGCTTCGCCAGTCGTGCGTGTGCTTGTTTGCTGCAGGCCTGCAGCGGGTAGATGCCAGAGCCACCAGGGCAACCGGGACAACCCTTGCACACAGCCATTAAGGAAGGGGGAATGGTTGTTTAACAGAACGTTCCGACTGGAAAGTATTGCTTGTGTTTGCCACCCAAGAAGCCGTTGGTCAGCTCAAAGAGACGTTTTAATAGGTCAGATGGCGGGCAGGTCCGCTGAGGAAGCGCTAGGAAGTAAGAGAAGGAAGAAGAAAACGGGAGCAGTGGGGTTGGTCGGGGAATAGAACAGAGGAGAATACCATCCCTACTCCTGGAGCTTAATTTTTTTTCCAAACCAAACAAAATAAAATAAAATAAAAGATAGTAGAGACCATCGTACTGAAAGCTGTGCACATACTTTTAATTCTCTAACCGTCTTGTTTAGGAGGTAAAACCATGGCTGACACTTAGGAGTCAGAGAGAAGGATCAGAAATTTTAGGATATTCTTGGCCAAGTAACCCAAATTATGTGTCTTAGAAAACAAAGAAAGAAAAGAAGTAAAAACAGGAAATTAATTTCAGTGATATGTGTTATTTA